>NW_028134229.1:0-61620 GCF_964662115.1 Mustela nivalis | reverse complement strand
GGGGGTTTCCTGAGTCATCAGTCAGAACAAATGTCTTCTCCACATGGGAAACGTGCTCTTTCAAGCTGTGTCAAAACCTCCGGCTAGGAAAATCCTTCAGGGCCCCGGTGCCACCACCTCATTCCAAGGTCTCCATGGACACAATCCCACATTAGGACCCATCTGCAGGAGAGTCTATTTCAACTCAGTGCCCTTGGGTGCTCCCCTAGAGCCAGCAGATCGAACCTATCTTGTCACTAGGAGACAATTGGAATGTGAGGCGGGCTGGCTAGGCATCCATCTGTAGAAAACTACTCTGAAGTAATTTCATATGGGACATCCTGGAGCCATCCAACAGGTCACAGCTGTCCTGCAGAAGGAATCCTTGCGCTTTGGAGCACCTCACAACTCCCATCATGGGAAAGGCTCTGTGGCCTCGTGGTGCACCGTCCCCTTCATGAAAGAGCCATCTTGGACAGAAACTCCAACCTGAGCCAACGTCTAATCCTCACCCTGACTTCAGATGCACGAAATCTTGATTCAACTCTGCAGAGTGTGCCTGCCGAAACCCTGCCCCGAAGCAAAACCTAGCTATTGTTCTCAGACTTCGTCCTCACACTCCGAGCCCACCAGCCCTCCAGTTAGGGAATTCTGGAGAGACACAATGCAGCACTCTGACTGCCCTCCAGAAGAGAAACGTTGTCCTATGGGGCTAACCAGAAACACCAAATGAGGATCAACCTGCATGCCACTTGACTCTACCCCAATTATACAGTTTCACTTCGGCGTTAATGCCCTGTCTTGCACAGCCTGAGGTCTGAATTCCCAACCGACACGCAGACAGCTGGCTGTACACTGAGCACATCAGACCCGCCATGGCTTTAGGTCATCATCTCTTCCCAACCTTGGTTTTCAGGCTTCAGAACCTAGACCTTATATATACTCACTACCCAGGGGTGAACGTGATGCAGAAATGAAACTCCTTCTTCCTCAAGGCAAGAAACCTTGTGGTTGGCATGTTTTCCAACGTTCAGTGTAGGAGAATCCAGTGTAGCCCATGAGTCCCCGCCCATGCTTGAGAACCGCAATGGGCACAAACACATTGGGACCCTCAGTGTGAGCCCTGTCCTCAAGTAAAGCCTCTCAGGGGCTGGACCAAGAACCCGCATTGCCATCCCTAGTCCCCCAATATTAATGAGAGGTTGAGAGGTCTAGTCACCCCTATTCAGTTCTCTGCTCTGGAACCCCTGAGGAAAAAAATATCGAAGGGTCTCCTCCATCCCCTGAATGAGCCCCAAAACTTGGGATCTGACCAAATCTTAAAAGAGAAAGAACCATCCATGGCCAAAGAGGCCATCCCGTCATTCCATGGCCACCATTGACACAAAATCTAGAGACAAAAGCCTGGAGATATGCCTCACACTTGCCCTTTGTTCATAGCCTGAAAAATTCTCCTCATGGACTATAGATCAGGCCTGTCATACCTACGTCCCCAAACCTAAGCTGAGTTTGGGTTTTCAGATTTCTGTCCCCACTGTCCTGGCCCACACACCCTCCAGGCTGGGGCCCCTGGAGCCATGCCTCAGGACTGTGCCTGCCTTCTCCAAGCAAATTCTGCCCATTCCATTGGCCACAACCCTAAAGATTAGGAGAACACTCCAACGTCCCTGAGGCCATCCCAATAGTGTTGGCCACTCAGGGCAAACAGGGTGATCTGTCCCAAGATGAGCAACTACCTCAACTCAGACCCATAGACAGATAACCCCAGAGAAGAAGATTGAACCGGACAGGCACCTAGGACCTATGCAGATCCATTGCTTTTGATTCCTGGCATCTCTCCTCAGAGGCCTGGTTTCCAATACCAGCATATGTGTTCTTCTGGAGGTACCAGTCTGAACAAATCTCATTTCCACATGGGAAACATGCATTTTGGAGCTGTGTCACAACCTCCAGTTAAGGGAAACCTTCAGGTCCCAGCAGCCAACACCCCATTCCAAGGTCTCCATGGACACAAACCCACATTATGACCCATCCGCAGGCGAGTCCATTTCAACACATCCCCTTTGGTTGCTCCCCAAAAGAAGCAGATCGAACCTGCCTTGTCACTAGGAGACAATAGGAATGTGAGGCGGGCACTCCAGGAATCCATCCTTAGAACCCTGCACTGCCGTGGTTCCGCATGGGACGTCCTGGAGCAATCTGACATGTCTCGACTGTCCCGTAGAAGGAATCCTTGCCGATTGGAGCAACATACAATGCCAATCGTGGGAAAGTCTCCATAGCCCCATGATGCCCCCCACCATCATGAAGGGGCCATCCTGAACAGAAACTTCAACCTGAGCCTACGTCTGATCCTCGCCCTGACTTCAGATGCATGAGATTTAGATTTAGCTCTACAGAGTGTGCCTGCCATGATCTTGACCCAAAACCTAAGCCTAGCTTGTGTTCTCACACTTCCTTCCTCACAATTCTGGCCCACAAGCCCTCCAGTGTGAGAATTCCGTCGCCACAATGCAGCACTCTTCCTTCCCTCCAGAAGAAAAACGTTGCCCCTGGGGCTACCCAGAAACGCCAAATGAGGATCAACCTGCATGCCACTCAACTTTACTCCAATTATACAGTCTAAGCTTGGCACTAATGCCCTGTCTGACACAGCCTGAGCCTGGACCTCCTGGATGACACCCAGAAAGGTGGTGTCACACCTAAGGACTGTGCCAGTGCTCTCCAAGGGAACTCTGGCCGTTTCATTTGCCACACCCTTACAGATTAGGAGAAACCTCCAATTCCCAAGACCAGTCCAATAGTGTTGGCCTCCCCCAACAAACATGGGTGATCTGACACAAGCTGAGCAGTGACCTTCATTCTGAATCTTAGACAGAGACACTCAGAGGAGAATATTGAAAAGGACAGGCCCCTAGACCGCAATCAGATCCATTGCTTTGGATTCCAGGCATTGTTCCCCAGATGCTTGGTTTCCAATACCAGGTTGTGGGGGTTTCAGAACAAATCTCGTCTCTACATGGGAAACTTGCTCTTTGGAGCTGCATCAAAACCTCAGGTTAGGAGAATTCTTCAGGGCAACAGAGCCACTGCCCCATTCCAAGGGATCCATGGACACAAATCCACATCATGACTGATCCTCATGAGATTCCATTTCAATTCAGCCCCCTCGGTTGTTCCCCCAGTGACAGCAGATCAAATCCTCCTTTTCACTAGGACACAACTGTAATGCAAGTTGGACTGCCCAGGCATCCATCATTAGAACTGTGCTTTGGAGCATTTCTTATGGGACGTCCTTGATCCATCCAAAAAGTCGTGACTGTCCCGCTGACGGAATCCTTGTGGTTTGGAGCATCACACACTCACAAAGTTGGAAATCTTCCATGGTTTCCTGATGCCCCCCCCACCTTAATGAAGGGGACATCATGTACAGAAACTCCAACCTAAGCCAACATCTGATCCTCGCCCTGACTTCAGATGCACGAGATCTCATTTCAGGTCTGTAGAGTGTGCCTGCCATGTCACCGCTGCGAATTCAAAGCTGAACTTGTGTTCTCAGACTTCTGTCCTAAGACACCTGGCCCACAAGCCCTGAAGTTGGCAATTCTGGAGCCAGAATGCAGCACTCTGCCTGCCCTCCAGAAGAAAATCTTTGCACTATGGGGCCAACCAGAAACCCCAAATGAGGACCAACCTTCACATCACTCGACTGTACCCCAATTATACAGTCTAGCCTGGGGACTAATGCCCTGCCTGACACAGCCTGAGCCCAGACCTCATGATGGACACAGACATCTGGCTGCACACTAAGTGCATCGGACCCACCATGGCCTTAGGTCGTCATCTCTTACCAACCTCGGTTTTCAGGCTTCAGAATCTAGACCTTATCTCTACTCACTGCCATGCCATGTACGTGATGCAGAAATCAGAACTCCTCCTTCCCCATGACCAGAAACCCTGTGGTTGGCATGTTGTCCAACGTGCAGTGTAGGAGAAACCACCATGGCCCATGAGGCCTCAGACATGCTTGAGGGCTGCGATGGGCACAAACACACATTAGGATCCTAAGCATGATCCCTGGCCTCAAGTAAAGCCTCTCCGGGGATGGACCAAGAGCCCACATATGGAGATTACCATGCCCCTACTCCCCAAGCCTTAACCAGTGCTTGAGAAGTCTAGTCACCCCTACTCAGATCTCTTCTCTAGAATCCCTCCTTGGTGGGACACATGAGGTTAAAAAAAAAATAGAGAAAGGACTCCTACCGTCCAAAGAATGACCGCAAACACTTGGAATTGGGCCAAATTCACAGAGAGAAATACTCGTCCATGGCTGATGAGGCCATCCTGACATTCCACGGCCACCATTGACACAAAATCCGGAGACAAAAGCCTGAAAAAGCGCCACACACTCGCCCTTTGTTCAAAGCCTGAAAAATTCTCACGGTCTGTAGATCGGGCCTGCCATACCTATGTCCCCAAACCTAAGCCACGTTTGTGTTTTCAGACTTCTGTCTCCATTGTCCTGGCCCACACACCCTCAAGGCTTGGCCCCATGGAGCCACACCTCAGGACTGTGCCTGCCCTCTCCATGGGAATTCTGCTCATTCCTTTGGCACAACCTGACAGATTAGGAGAAACATCCGAAGTCCCCGAGGCCACCCCAATATTGTAGGATGTCCGGGACAAACAGGGACCATCTGCCACAAGCTGAGCCACTACCTCCAATCAGACCTGTAGATAGATATCCATAGAAAAGAAGATTGAGCAGGACAGGCACCTAGGCCCTAAACGGATCCATTGCTTTTGTTTTCACGTATCTCTCCTCAGAGGCCTGGATTCCAATACCAGCACATGGGGGTTTCTGGAGCTACCAATCAGAACAAATCGCATGATACATGGGAATCATGCTATATGGAACTGTGTCAAAACCTCCAGTTAGGAGAAAATTTCACGTCACTGGAGCCACCGCCCCATTCCAATGTCTCAATGGACACAATCCCACATTATGACCCATCCTCAGGAGAGTCCATTTCAACTCAAACCTGGCGGTTGCTCACCCAGTGCCAGCAGATCAAACCTGCTTTGTCACTAGGAGACAATTGGAATGCGAGTTCGTTGCCCAGGTATCCGTTGTTAGAACTCTGCACTGGAGAAATTCCTAATGGGGTGTCCTTGATCCATTCAACAGGTCTCAACTGTCCTGCAGAAGGAATTCTTGTGGTTTGCAGCATCACACACTCGCACCGTGGGAAAACCTCCATGGCCTCGTGATGCCTCCACCTTCAGGTAGAGGACATCATGGACAGAAACTCCCGTCTGATCCTCGCCCTGACTTCAGATGCATGAGATCTCAATTCAGCTCTGCAGAGTGTGCCTGCCTTGCCCTCGCCCCAAAACCTAAGCCAGCTCACGTTCTCAGACTTCCGTCCTCACACTCCTGGCCCACAAGCCTTCCACTTTGGGAATTCTGGAGACAAAATGCAGCACTCTGCCTGCCCTCCAGAAGAGAGACTTTGCCCTAGGGGTCTACCCAGAAACATCAAATGAGGATCAACCTGCAATTCTCTAGACTGTACCCCAATTATACAGTGTAGCCTGGGCACTAATGCCCTGTCTGACACAGCCTGACCCCAGACCTCGGGACCGACACCCAGACACCTGGCCTCACACTGAACACATCGAACATGCCATGGCCTTAGGTCATCATCTCTTCCCAACCTTGGTCTTCAGGCTTCAGAACCTAGACATTATCTCCACTCACAACTAAGTGATGTACGTGATGCAGAAATCAGAACTTCACCTTCCCCATGACCAGAAACCTTGTGGTTGGCATGTTGTCCAACGTTCAGTATATGAGAACCCAGCATGGCCCATGAGGCCTCAGACATGCTTGAGGGCTGCGATGGGCACAAACACACATTAGGACCCTAAGCATGAACCCTGGCCTCAAGTAAAGCCTCTCCGGGGCTGGACCAAGAGCCTGCATATGGGACTTGCCATGCCCCTACTCCCCCAATCCTAGCCAGAGCTTGAGAAGTCTAGTCAACCTTATTCAGAGCTCTTTTCTGGAATCCCTCTTTGGTGGGACACATAAGGTAAAAAAAAAAAAAAAACCAAGATAAAAAAAAAAAAAGTAAGGACTCCTACCATCCAAAGAATGACCTCAAACACTTGGAATCTGGCCAAATCCACAGAGAGAAATACTCGTCCATGGTCGATGAGGCCAGCCTGACATTCCACGGCCACCATTGACACAAAATCCGGACACAAAAACCTGAAAAAGCGCCACACACTTGCCCTTTGTTCAGAGCCCCCAAAATTCTCAAGGTCTGTAGATCGGGCCTGCCATACCTATGTCCCCAAACCTAAGCCGAGTTTGTGTTTTCAGACTTCTGTCTCCATTGTCCTCACCCACACATTCTAAAGGCTGGGCCCCATGGAGCCACACCTCAGGACTGTGCCTGCCCTCTCCAAGGGAATTCTGCTCATTCATTTGGAACAACCTGACAGATTAGGAGAATCATCCAAAATCTCTGAGGCCATCCCAATAGTGTAGGATGTCCTGGACATACAGGGACCCTCTGGCACAAGCTGAGCCACTACCTCCAATCAGAACCTTAGACAGATATCCATAGAAAAGAATATTGAACAAGACAGGCACCTAGGCCCTAATTGGATCCATTTCTTTTGTTTTCAGGCATCTCTCCTCAGAGGCCTGGATTCCAATACCAGCATAAGGGGGTTTCCAGAGCTACCTATCAGAAAAAATCTCGTCTCCACATGGGAATCTTGCTCTATGGAGCTGTGTCATAACCTCCAGTTAGGAGAAAACTTCAGGTCACTGGAGCCACTGCCCCATTTGAATATCTCCATGGACACAATCCCAAATTATGACCCATCCTCAGGAGAGTCCATTTCATCTAAACCCCCTCGGTTGCTACTCCAGAGCCAGCAGATTGAACCTGCCTTGTCGCTAGGAGACAATTGAAATGCGAGTTGGGCTCTTCAGGCATCCATCCTTAGAACCCTGCTCTTGCGTCGTTCCTTATGGGACATCCTTGAGCCATCCAACAGGTCTCGACTGTCCCACAGGAGTCCTTGTGCATGGACCACCTAACAACTCATATCATGGAAAGCTTCCAAGGTCACATGATGCCCCCAATCTTCATGAAGGCAGATCATGGAAAGAAACTCCAACCTGAGCCAACAGCTGATCTTCGCCTTGACTTCAGATGCACGAGATCTTGATTCAGCTCTTCAGAGTGTACCTGCTGTGCCCTCACCCCAAAACCTAAGCGTAGCTAGTGTTCTCCGACTTCCGTCCTCACTCTCCTGGACCACACGCCCTCTATTTTGGGATTTCCGATGACACAGTGCTGCACTCTGCCTGCCCTCTAGAAGAAAAATATTGCCCTATGGGTCTACCCAGAAACCTCAAATGAGGATAAACCTGCACGTCACTCAACTGTACACCAATTATATAGTCTAGCCTGTGCACTAATGCCCTGTCTGACAGAACCTGAGGCCTGAATTCCCAACCGACACCCAGACAGCTTGCAGTACACTGAGAACATCTGAACCGCCATGGCCTTAGGTCGCCATCTCTTTCCAACTTCGGTTTTCAGGCTACAGAATCCTAGACCTTATCTCTACTCACTTCCCATGGGTGAACGTGATGCAGAAATCAGAACTCCTCCTTCCCTCTCGCCAGAATCTTGTGGTTGGCATCTTGTCCAACGTTCAGTGTAGGACCCCTGTAGGGCCTACAGGGGTAGTAGTACGGCCCCTGAGGATAGTGTAGGGTCCCTGAGGCCCTGCCTATGCTTAAGAGCTGCGGTGGGCTCAAACACACATTGGGACCCTCAGTTTGAGCCCTGTCCTCAAGTAAAGCCTCTCAGTGGCTGGACCATGAGCCCGCATATGGGGCCTGCCATGCTCCAAGTCACCCAATCTTAACCAGAGGTAGAGACATCTAGTCACCCCTACTCAGGGCTCTGCTCTGGAATCCCTCTTTGGTGGGACATTTGAGGTAAATAAACACAGACAGGACTCCTCCCACTCACAGAATGACCCCAATCACTTGGGATTGGGCCATCCCAAGTGATTGGGGTCCAGAGAGAAAGACTCGTCCATGGCCCATGAGGCCAGCCCGACATTCCACGGCCACTATTGACACAAAATCCAGAGACATAAGCTTCAGCAAGTGTTCACACTCACCCTTAGGTCATAGCCCAAAAAATTCTCCTCATAGTCTGTAGATTGGGCCTGCCATACCTACGTCCCCAAACCTAAGCCGAGTTTGTGTTTTCAGACTTCTATCCTGACATCCCTGTCCCACACACCCTCCAGACTGAGGCCCCTGGAGCCACACCTCAGGACTGTGCCTGCCCTCTCCAAGGAAATTCTTCCCATTCCATTGGCCACAACCCTACAGATAAGGAGAAACCTCCAAAGTCCCAGAGGCCATTCCAATAGTGTAGGCCACCCAGGACAAAGAGGGGCGATCTCTCACAAGCTGAGCAACGACGTCAACTCACCCGTAGACAGATAACCCAAGAGAAGAAGATTAAACTGGACTGGCCCCTAGAATGTAATTGGTTCCATTGCTTTTTTTTCTAAGCATCTCTCCTCAGAGGCCTGTTTTCCAATACCAGCATATGGGGGATTCCAGAGATACCAATCAGAACAAATCTTGTCTTCACATGGGAAACTTATCCTTTGGAGCTCTGTAAAAGCCTCCAGTTAGGAGAAACCTTCAGGTAGCCGGAGCAACCGCCCTATTCCAAGGTCTCCATGGACACATACCCGCATTATGACCATTCGGCAGGAGAGTACATTTCTACTCAGCCCCGTCGATTACTCCCCCAGAGGCAGAATATCAAACCTGCCTTGTCGCTAGGAGACAACTGGAATGCAAAGCAGACTCTCTAGGCATCCATCCATGGAATCCTGCTCTGGCGCCGTTCCATATGGGATGTCCTGGAGCCTTCCAAAAGGTCTTGACTGTCCCACAGAAGGAATCCTTGCAGATTGGAGCATCTCACAACTCCTATCGTGGGAAAACCTACATGGCCTCATGAGATGCTCCCCTTTATAAAGGGGCCATCATGGACAGAAACTCCAACCTGAGCCAACTTCTGATGCATTGCTTTGGTTTCTAGGTATCTCTCCTCAGAGGCCTGGTTTCCAATATCAGAATATGGGGGTTTCCTAAGGAAACAATCAGAACAGATCTCATCTCCACATGGGAAACTTGCTCTTTGGAGCTGTGTCAATACCTCAGGTTAGGAGGATCCTTCAGGGCGCTGGCACCATGGCCCAATCCCAAGGTCTCCAAGGACACAAACTTACATTATGAACCATTCTCAGGAGAGTCCATTTCAAATCAGCCCACTCGGCTGCTCACCCAGAGCCAGCAGATCAAACCTTCCTTGTTACTAGGAGACAGTTAGAATGGGAGGAGGGCTGCCCAGGCATCCATCCTTAGAACCCTGCTCTGGAGAACTTCTTTATGGGACGTCTTGAATCCAACCAACCTGTCTTGACTGTCTCGCAGAATGAATCCTTGTGGTTTGAAGCATCACACAATAACACTGTGAGAAAACCTCCATTTCCTCATGATGCCCCACACCTTCATAAATGGGCCATCATGGACAGAAACTCTGGAGACACAATGCAGCACTCTGCCTGGCCTCCAATGCAGCACTCTGCCTGGCCCTATAGGGCTAACCAGAAACGCCAAATGAGTAACAACCTGCATGCCACTCGACCATACCCCAATTATACAGTCTAGCCTGTGCACTAAAGCCCTGTCTGACACAGCCTGAGGGCAGACCTCCAGTCCAACACCAGGACAGGTGGCCGTACACTGAGCATATCATACCCACAATGGCTTTAGGCCATCATCTCTACCCAACCTCAATTTTCACCTTCAGAACCTAGACCTTATCTCCACTCACTGCTCAGGAGTGAACGTGATGCAAGAATCAGAACTTCTCCTTCGCTATGGCAAGAAACCTTGTGGTTGGCATGTTGTCCAACGTTCATTGTAGGAGAAAGCAGCATGGACTATGAGGTCCCACCTATCCCTGAGGGCCACAATTTGCACAAACACATATTGTGACCCTCAGCGTGAGCCCTATCCTCATGTGAAGCCTCTTAGTGACTGGAACAACAGCCCACATATGGGGCTTGCCAAGCCCCTAGTCACCCAATCTCAACCAGAGTTCGAGATGTCTAGTCACCCGACTCAGGGCTCTGCTCTGGAATCCCTCTTTGGTGGGAAACCTGAGGTAAAAAAAAAAAAAAAATACAGAAAGGACTTTTCCCATCCACAGAATGATCCCAACCCCTTGGGATCAGGCCAAATCACCAGAGAAAGAATTGTCCATGGCCCTTGAGAACACCCCGACATTCCACGGCCACCGTTGACACAAAATCCAGAGACAAAAGCCTGAGCAAGCGCCACATACTCGCCCTTTGTTCATAGCCCGGAAAATTCTCACGGTCTGTAGATCCAGCCTTCATACATACATCCCCAAACCTAAGCTGAGTTTGTGTTTTCAGACTTCTGTCCCCACAGTCCTGGCCCACACACCATCCAAGCTGGGGCCCCTGGAGCCACACCTCAGGACTGTGGCTTCCCTCTCCAGGGGAATTCTGCCATTTCCATTGGCCACAACCTTATAGATTAGGAGAAACCTCCAAACTCCCCGAGGCCATCCGAATAGTGTTGGCTGCCCAGGACAAACAGGGATGATCTTTCACATGTTAGGAAACTACCTCCACTCAGACCCAGAGACAGATATCCCCATAGAATAAGATTGAACTGGACAGGCACTTAGGCCCTAATCAGATCCATTGCTTTTGTTTCCAGGCATCTCTCCTCAGAGGCCTGGTTTCCAATACCAGCATAGGGGGATTACTGAGGCACTCATCAGAAAAATCTCGTCTCCACATAGGAAATGTACTCTTTGGAGCTCTATAAAAACCTCTGTTTAGGAGAATCTTTCAGGGCCCCGGATCAAGCGCCCCATTCCAAGGTCTCCATGGACTTAAACCCACATTATGATCTATCCTCGGGAGCGTCCATGTCAACTCAACCCCCTTGGTTTCTCCCCCAGGGCCTGCAGATCAAACCTGCCTTGTCGCTAAGAGACAACTAGAATGGGAGGTGGGCTGCCTAGGCATCAATCCTTAGAACCCTACTCTGGAGTCATTCCATATGGGACATCCTAGAGCCATCCAACAGGTCTCAAGTGTCCCACAGAAGGAATCTTTGCAGTCTGGAGCATCTCAGAACTCGCATTGTGGGAAAATCTACATGGCCTCTTGAGACGCTCCACTTTATAAAGTGGCCATCATGGACAGAAACTCCAACCTGAGCAAACGTCTGATATTCGCCCTGACTTCAGGTGCATGAGATCTTGATTCAGCTCTGTAGAGTGTGCCTTCTGTGCCCTCACCCCAAAAAATAAGCCTAGCTTGTGGTCTCAGACTACAGTCCTCACACCCCTGGCCCAAAAGCCCTACAGTTTGGCAATACTGGGGCCACAATGCAGCACTCTGCCTGCCCTCCCAGAGAAAAAACGTTGCCTTATGGAACTACCTAGAGACCCGAATGAGGATCAATTGAACGCCACTCGACTGCACCCCAAATATTCAGTCTACCCTGTCTAATGCCTTGTCTGACACAGCATGAGCCCACACCTCCAGACCTACGCTCAACAGCTGGCCGCACACTGAGCTCATTGGACCCAACAGGTCCTTAGGTCTTCATCTCTTCCCAACCTCGGTTTTCGGGTTTCAGAACCTAGACCTAAACTCCAATCACTGTCCAGCAGTGAACGTGATGCAGAAGTCACAACTCTTCCTTCGCCATGGCCAGAAACCTTGTGGTTGGCATATTCTTCAACGTTCAGTGTCGGAGAATCCAGCGTGGCCCATGAGGCCCTTCCCATGCTTGAGGGCCTTGTTGGCACAAATAGGCATTGTGACCCTCAGCATGAGCCCTGTCCTCAAGGAAGGCCTCTCAGTGTCTGAATCAAGAGCCCACATATTGGACTTGCCATGCCCTTAGGCCCCCAAACTAAAACAGAGGTGGGGTTGTCCAGTTGTCCCTCCCGAGGACTCTGCTCTGGAATCCCTCCTTTATTGGGACACATGAGGTACAAAAAATAAAATAAAATAAAATAAAAAACAGAAAGGACTCCTCCCATCCCACAGAACATACACAAACTCTAGGGATTGGGTCAAATCCTCAGAGAAGGAAAGCCGTCCACAACCCATGAGGCCACGCCAGCATTCCACCCACATTGTTGACACAAATCCAGAGACAAAATCTGAGCAAGCACCTCAAACTCACACTTTTTCATATCCTGAAGTGTTATCACGGTTTGTAGATTGGGCGTGCCATAACTATGTCCCCAATCCTAAGCGGAGTTTGTGTTTTCAGATTTTTGCTCCACAGGCCTGGCCCACACACCCTCAAGGTTGGGCCCCTAGAGCCAAACTCAGAACTTTGCCTGCCCTCTCCAGGGAATTTCTGCCCATTCCATTGACCACAACCCTATAGATTAGGAGAAACTCCAGAGTCCCGAGGCCATTCCAATATTATAGGTCGCCCAGGACAAACAGGGGAGATCTGACACAATCTGAGCAACTACCTCACCTCAGATACTTAGACACATATCCCCAGCAAAGAGATTGAACCGGACAGGCACCTAGGCTCTAATCATATCCATTACTTTTGTTTTCAGTCATCTCTCCTCAGAGGCCTGTTTTCCAATACCAGCATATGGGAGATACCTTAGGCACTCATCAAAACAATTCTCTTCTCTACATAGGAAACATACTCTTTAGAGCTCCATCAAAACCTCCGGTTATGAACATCCCTCAAGGACCCGGATCAAGACCCCATTCCAAGGTCTCCATGGACACAAATGCACATTATGACCCATCCTCAACTCACCCATTTCAACACACTAGATTCGGTTGCTCCACTAGATCAGGCAAATCGAACTTGCCTTGGCTCTATGAGACACCTGGAATGGGAGGCAGGCTGCCCAGGCATCCATCCTTAGAACCCTGCTCTGGATAACTTCCTTATGGGATGTCCTGGAGCCATTCACCGGTCTCACCTGTCCCACAGAAGGAATCATTGCGGTTTGGAGCATCTCACAATTCAAATCGTGGGAAAAACTCCATGTCCTCGTGACACCCTCCCCTTCATGAAGGGGCCGTCATGGACAGAAACTCCGACCTAAGCCAACGTCTGATCCTAGCTCTGTCTTCAGGTATACGGGATCTCGAATCATCTCTGCAGAGGGTGCCTGCCGTCCCTTCACCCCGAAATCTAAGACTTGCTTGTGTTTCAGAATTTTTTCCTCACACTCCTGGCCCACAAGCCTTCCAGTTTGGGAATTCTGGAGCCAGTATGTGACACTGTGTCTTCCCTCCAGAAGAAAAACGTTGCCCTCTGGGGCTACCCAGTAACCACAAATGAGTACCATCCTGCACGAAACTCGACTGCACCCCAATGATACAGTCTAGCCTGGACACTAATTCGCTGTCTGCCACAGCCTGAGCCTGCACCTCCCAACCCACACTCAACAGCTGGCCGAACACTGAGCACATCAGACACACCATGGCCTTAGGGCTTCATCTCTTCCCAACCTCAGTTTTCAGGCTTCAGAACCTAGACGTTAAATCCAATCACAGTCCAGGAGTGAAAGTGTTGCAGAAATTAGAACTCGTTCTTCCCCATGGCCAGAAAACTTGTGGTTGCCATATTGTGCAATGTTCAGTGTAGGAGAAACCAGCATGGTACATTAGGCCACGCCCTGACTTGAGGGGCTCCTTGGGCTCAAAAACACATTGTGAAACTCAGTGTGAGACCTATCCTCAAGGAAGGCCTCTCAATGTCTGGACCAAGAGCCCAAATATGGGGCTTGCCATGTTCTTAGGTCCCAATGTTAACCAGAGGTCTGGTTGTCCAGTCGCCCCTCCCCAGGACTCTGCTCTGGAATGCCTCTTTTGGTGGTCCACCTGAGGTAAAAAAAAACAGAAAGACCTCCTCCCTTCCGACAGAATGACCCCAAACTCTTGGGATCGTGTCAAATCCCCAGAAAGCGAGCCTCATCGATGGCCCATGAGGACCCCCCGACATTCCACGGCAATCAGTGACACATTTCCAGAAAAAAAAAAAGCATGAGCAAGCACCTCACATTCGCCCTTTGTTCATATCCCGAAGAGTTCTCCTCACGGTCTATAGATCGGGCCGGCCATACCTACATCCTCCAACCTAAGTGGAGTTTGTGTTTTCAGATTTTATTCCAAATAACCTTGGACCACACACGCTCCACACTTGGGTCCCTGGAGCCACACCTCAGGACTCTGCTTCCCTTTCAAGGGAATTCTTCCCATTCCATTAGCCACAACCTTGCAAATGAGGAAAAACTTCCAAAGTCACCGAGGCCATCCCAATAGTTTAGGCCGACCAGGACTAATAGGTGTGATCTCAAACCACCTGAGCAACTACCTCCACTCAGACAACAGATGTCCCCAGAGAAGAATATTGAACCGGACAGGCCCCTAGGCCCTAATCAGATCCATTGCTTTGGTTTCCAGGCATCTCTCCTCAGAGGCCTCGTTTCCAATACCAGCATATGGTGGTTTCCTGAGGCACCAATAAGAACAAATCTCATCTCCCCATGGAAAACTTGCTCATTGGAGCTTTGTCATAACCTCTGGTTAGGAGAATCCTTCAGGGCCCTGGTGCCACTGCCCCATACCAAGGTCTCCATGGACTCAAACCAACATTAAGACCATCCTCAGGAAAGTCCATTCAACTCAGCCCCTCTGTTGCTACCCCAAGCCAGCAGAACAAACGTTTCTTGTTGCTAGGAGACAATTGGAATGTGAGGCTGCTGCCCAGGCATCCATACGTAGAACCCTGTTCTGGAAAAATACATTATAAGATGTCCTGGAGCCATCCACAAATCTTAATTGTCCCACAGAAGGAATCCTTGCGGTTTGGAGCATCTCACAACTCCAATAGTGGCAAAACCCCCATGGCCTCATAATCCCCCCTCTTCTTGAAGGGGCCAAAAAGGAAAGAAACTCAAACCTGAGCCAAATTCTGATCCTCGACCTAACTTCAGACGCATGAGATCTCAATTCAGCTCTGCAGAGTGTGCCTGCCATGCCCTTGCCCCGAAACCTAAGCCTAGCTTGTGTTCTCAGCTTCCGTCCTCACTCTCCTGGCCCACAAGCCCTCCAGTTTGGGAATTCCGAAGCCACAATGCAGCACTCTGCCTGCCCTCCAGAAGAAAAACTTTGCCCTATGCTGCTAATAAGAAACCCCAAATGATTTTCTAATGCATGTCACTCGATGTTAAAGCAATTATACAGACTACCCTGTATACTAATGCCCTGTCTGGCACAGCCTGAGACAAGACATCCCAAACGACACCCAGACAGCTGGCCCCAACCTGGACACATAGGACCCGCTATTGCTGTATGTCGTCATCTCTTCCCAACCTCGGTTTCAGGCTTCAGAACCTAGACCTTAAATCCAATCATAGTCCAGGAGTGAAAGTGTTGCAGAAATTAGAACTCCTTCTTCCCCATGGCCAGAAAACTTGTGGTTGCCATATTGTGCAATGTTCAGTGTAGGAGAAACCAGCATGGTACATTAGGCCACGCCCTGACTTGAGGGGCTCCTTGGGCTCAAAAACACATTGGGAAACTCAGTGTGAGACCTATCCTCAAGGAAGGCCTCTTAGTGTCTGGACCAAGAGCCCACATATGGGGCTTGCCATGTTCTTAGGTCCCAATGTTAACCAGAGGTCTGGTTGTCCAGTTGACCCCACCCATGACTCTGCTCTGGAATCCCTCTTTTGGTGGTCCACCTGAGGTAAAAAAAAAAAACAAAAAAACAAAAAAAAATAAACAAAAAAAACAGAAAGGCCTCCTCCCTTCAGACAGAATGACCCCAAACCCTTGGGATCGGGTTAAATCCCCAGAAAGGGAGCTTCATCGATGGCCCATGAGGACACCACGACATTTCATGGCAATCGGTGACACATTTCCAGAAAAAAAAAAAAAAAAAAAAAGCATGAGCAAGCACCTCACATTCGCCCTTTGTTCATATCCCGAAGAGTTCTCCTCACGGTCTATAGATCGGGCCGGCCATACATACATCGTCTAACCTAAGTGGAGTTTGTGTTTTCAGACTTTTGTCCAAATAGCCCTGGACCACACACGCTCCACACTTGGGTCCCTGGAGCCACACCTCAGGACTGTGCTTCCCTTTCAAGGGAATTCTTCCCATTCCATTGGCCACAACCTTGCAAATTAGGAAAAACCTCCAAAGTCACCGAGGCCATCCCAATAGTGTAGGACGCCCAGGACAAACAGGGGTGATCTCAAACCAGCTGAGCAACTACCTGCACTCAGACAAGAGATGTACCCAGAGAAAAATATTAAACCGGACAGGCCCCTAGGCCCTAATCAGATCCATTGCTTTGGTTTCCAGGCATCTCTCCTCAGAGGCCTCGTTTCCAATACCAACATATGGTGGTTTCCTGAGGCACCAATAAGAACAAATCTCGTCTCCCCATGGAAAACTTGCTCATTGGAGCTTTGTCATAACCTCTGGTTAGGAGAATCCTTCAGGGCCCTGGTGCCACTGCCCCATACCAAGGTCTCCATGGACTCAAACCAACATTAAGACCATCCTCAGGAAAGTCCATTTCAACTCAGACCCCTCTGTTGCTACCCCAAGCCAGCAGATCAAACGTTTCTTGTTGCTAGGAGACAATTGGAATGTGAGGCTGGCTGCCCAGGCATCCATATTTAGAACGCTGTTCTGGAAAAATACCTTATAAGACGTCCTGGAGCCATCCAACAAATCTTAATTTTCCCACAGAAGGAATCCTTGCGGTTTGGAGCATCTCACAACTCCAATAGTGGAAAAACCCCCATGGCCTCATAATCCCCCCTCTTCTTGAAGGGGCCAACATGGACAGAAACTCAACCCTGAGGTAAGTCTGAACCTCGACTGACTTCAGACGCATGAGATCTCAATTCAGCTCTGCAGAGTGTGCCTGCCATGTCCTTGCCCCGAAACCTAAGCCTAGCTTGTGTTCTCAACTTCCCTCCTCAATCTCCTGGCCCACAAGCCCTCCAGTTTGGGAATTCCGAAGCCACAATGCAGCACTCTGCCTGCCCTCCAGAAGAAAAACTTTGCCCTATGCTGCTAATAAGAAACCCCAAATGATTTTCTAATGCATGCCACTCGATTGTAAAGCAATTATACAGCCCACCCTGTATACTAATGCCCTGTCTGGCACAGCCTGAGACAAGACATCCCAAACGACACCCAGACAGCTGGCCCCAACCTGGACACATAGGACCCGCTATTGCTGTAGGTCGTCATCTCTTCCCAACCTCGGTTTTCAGGCTTCAGAACCTAGACCTTATCTCCAATCACTGCCCAGGGGTGAACGTGATGCAGAAATTAGAATTCCTCCTTCCCCATGGCCAGAAACCTTGCGGTTGGCATGTTGTCCAACGTTCAATTGGGAAAACCTGCATTGTCCGAAAGGCCACGCCAGTGCTTGAGGGCCGCCTAGGGCACAGACATGCATTGTGACCTGCAGCGTGAGTCCCGTATTAAAGTAACGCCTCTCAGTGGCTGGACCAAGATCCTGCATATGGGGCTTGTCATATCCATAAGCCCCCAGGCTTAACCAGAGGGCGAGTATTCCAGTTGTCAGTACCCACTGCTATGCTCTAGAATCCCTCTACTGGGGGGACACATGAAGCAGAAAACAGGACACTTCCCTTCCCACAGAATGACCCCAAACTCTTGGGGGCTGGACAAACTACCAGAGAGGGAGACTTCTACGACCCATGAGGCAACTCCTACATTAAACGGCCATTGTGGACAAAACATCCAGAGACAAAAGCCTGAGCGACTGCCTCCCTCTCACCCTTCTTTCATATCCAGAGGAGCTCCCCTCATGGACTGTAGATCAGGCCTGCCGTAACCTCGGCCCCAAACCTGAGCTGAGTTAGGGTTTTTGGATGTCTGTCTGCACAGCCATGGCCCACACAGCCTCCAGGCTGGGGTCTCTGGAGCCACACCACAGAACTGTGCCTGCTCTCTCCTAAGAAACTGCCCATTCCATTGGCCACAACTCTACAAAATAGTAGAAACCTCAAGGTCCCCAAGGACATCCCACTACCGCAAGCCGCACTGGACAAATAGGGGCATTATGACACAAGCTGAGCAACTACTACCTCCATGCAGACACACAGACAGATATCCGCAGAGACAGAAGATTGAACCAGACAGGCCCCTAGGCCCTATTATGAACTCTTGCTTTGGTGTCCACGTATCACTCCTCAGAGGCCTGGGTTCGAAGACCAGCATACGGGGCTTTCCTGAGGCACCAGACAGAAGACCTCTCATCTCCACATGGGAAGCTTCCTTGTTGGAGTTGTGTCAAGCCCTTCGGGTTGGAGAATACTGCCGAGTCCCTTAGATACTGCCACATTCCAAGGTCTCCATGGCCACCAACCCACATTATGACTCATCCTCAGGAGAGTCCATTTAAACTCAGCCTTCTGGGTAGCTCACCCAAGAGCCCGCAGATTGAGCGTGCCTTGTCTCGACCAGGCAATGGGAAGGTGAGTTGGCGTTTCTCGGCATCCATGCTTAGGCCCCTGCTCTCGAGTCTTTTTGTATGGGGCATCCTGGAACCATCCAATAGTACTCGACTGTCCTGAAGAAGGAAACTTTGAAGTTTGGAGCAGCTCACAACTCCCAGCATAGGGAAACCTCCCTGGCCTCATGACGCCCCCACCCCCTTCAGGAAGGGGCCGTCATGGACACATACTCCAGCTTGAGGCAACATCTCATACTCGCCCTGACCTCACCTGCAGGAGATCTCGATTCAGCCTCTGCAGAGTGGGCCTGCCATGCTCTTGGCCCCAGAACTCGTGCTAGCTTGTGTTTTCAGACTTCCTTCCTCACAATCCTGGCCACACCCCTCCAGTTTGGCAATTCTGGAGACACAATGCAGCACTCTGCCTGCCCTCCAGAAGAAAAATGTTGCCCTATAGGGCTAACCGGAAACACCAAATGAGTAAAAACCTGCATGCCACTCGACCATACCCCAATTATACAGTCTAGCCTGTGCACTAAAGCCCTGTCTGACACAGCCTGAGGGCAGACCTCCAGTCCAACACCCAGACAGCTGGCCGTACACAGAGCATATCACACCCACAATGGCTTTAGGCCATCATCTCTACCCAACCTCAGTTTTCACCTTCAGAACCTAGACCTTATCTCCTCTCACTGCTCAGGAGTGAACGTGATGCAAGAATCAGAACTTCTCCTTCGCCTTGGCAAGAAACCTAGTGGTTGGCATGTTTTCCAATGTTCATTGTAGGAGAAAGCACCATGGACTAAGAGGCCCCACCTATCCCTGAGGGCCACAATGTGAACAAACACACATTGTGACACTCAGCGTGAGCCCTATCCTCATGTAAAGCCTTTTAGTGACTGGAACAACAGCCCACATATGGGGCTTGCCAGTCCCCTAGTCCCCCAATCTCAACCAGAGTTCGAGATGTCTAGTCACCCCTACTCAGGGCTTTACTCTGGAATCCCTCTTTGGTGGGACAACTGAGGTAAAAAAAAAATACATAAAGGACTCTTCCCATCCACAGAATGATCCCAACCACTTGGGATCAGGCCAAATCACCAGAGAAAGAATTGTCCATGGCGCTTGAGGACACCGCGACATTCCACGGCCACCGTTGACACAAAATCCAGAGACAAAAGCCTGAGCAAGCGCCACATACTCGCCCTTTGTTCATAGCCCGGAAAATTCTCACGGTCTGTAGATCGAGCCTTCATACATACATCCCCAAACCTAAGCTGAGTTTGTGTTTTCAGACTTCTGTCCCCACAGGCATGGCCCACACACCATCCAAGTTGGAGCCCCTGGAGCCACACCTCAGGACTGTGGCTTACCTCTCCAGGGGAATTCTGCATTTCCATTGGCCACAACCCTATAGATTAGGAGTATCCTCCAATCTCCACGAGGCCATCCGAATAGTGTTGGCTGCCCAGGACACACAGGGATGATCTTTCACAAGTTAGGAAACTACCTCCACTCAGACCCAGAGACAGATATCCCCATAGAATAAGATTGAACTGGACAGGCACTTAGGCCCTAATCAGATCCATTGCTTTTGATTCCAGTCATCTCTCCTCAGAGGCCTGGTTTCCAATACCAACATATGGGAGATTCCTTAGGCACTCATTAAAACAATTCTCTTCTCTACATAGGAAACATAATCTTTAGAGCTCCATCAAAACCTCCGTTATGAACATCCCTCAAGGCCCCGGATCAAGCACCCCATTCCAATGTCTTCATGGACACAAATGCACATTATGACCTATCCTCAACTCACCCATTTCAACACACCCGCCTCGGTTGCTCCCCTGGATTCAGCAGATAGAACTTGCCTTGGCGCTATGAGACACCTGGAATGGGAGGCAGGCTGCCCAGGCATCCATCCTTAGAACCCTGCTCTGGATAACTTCCTTATGGGATGTCCGGGAGCCATCCAACAGGTCTCACCTGTCCCACAGAAGGAATCATTGCGGTTTGGACCATATCACAATTCCCATCGTGGGAAAACCTCCATGTCCTCGTGACACCCTCCCCTTCATGAAGGGGCCGTCATGGACAGAAACTCCGACCTAAGCCAACGTCTGATCCTAGCTCTGTCTTCAGGTATACAGGATCTCGTATCATCTCTGCAGAGGGTGCCTGCCGTCCCCTCACCCCGAAATCTAAGTCTGGCTTGTGTTCTCAGAATTTTTTCCTCACACTCCTGGCCCACAAGCCTTCCAGTTTGGGAATTCTGGAGCAACTATGTGGCACTGTGTCTTCCCTCCAGAAGAAAAACGTTTCCCTTTGGGGCTACGCAGTAACCACAAATGAGTACCATCCTGCACGAAACTCGACTGCACCCCAATGATACAGTCTAGCCTGGGCATTAATTCCCTGTCTGCCACAGCCTGAGCCTGCACCTCCTAACCCACACTCAACAGCTGGCCGAACACTGAGCACATCAGACACACCATGGCCTTATGTCTTAATCTCTTCCCAACCTCAGTTTTCAGGCTTCAGAACCTACACCTTAAATCCAATCACAGTCCAGGAGTGAAAGTGTTGCAGAAATTAGAACTCCATCTTCCCCATGGCCAGAAAACTTGTGGTTACCATAGTGCAACGTTCAGTGTAGGAGAAACCAGCATGGTACATTAGGCCACGCCCTGCCTTGAGGGGCTCCTTGGGCACTAAAACACATTGTGAAACTCAGTGTGAGACCTATCCTCAAGGAAGGCCTCTCAGTGTCTGGACCAAGAGCCCACATATGGGGCTTGCCATGTTCTTAGGTCCCAATGTTAACCAGAGGTCTGGTTGTCCAGTTGCCCCAACCCACGACTCTGCTCTGGAATCCCTCTTTTGGTGGTCCACCTGAGGTAAAAAAAAAATAAATAAATAAATAAATAAAAAATAAACAAAAAAAACAGAAAGGCCTCCTCCCTTCCGACAGAATGAACCCAAACTCTTGGGATCGGGTTAAATCCCCAGAAAGTGAGCCTCATCGATGGCCCATGAGGACACCACGACATTCCATGGCATTCGGTGACACATTTCCAGAAAAAAAAAAAAAAAAGCATGAGAGCACCTCACATTCGCCCTTTTTTCATATCCCTTGGAGTTCTCCTCACGGTCTAATACGGCCCGGCCATACCTACATCCCCCAACCTAAGTGGAGTTTGTGTTTTCAGACTTTTGTCCAAATAGCCCTGGACCACACACGCTCCACACTTGGGTCCCTGGAGCCACACCTCAGGACTGTGCTTCCCTTTCAAGGGAATTCTTCCCATTCCATTGGCCACAACCTTGCAAATTAGGAAAAACCTCCAAAGTCACCGAGGCCATCCCAATAGTGTAGGCCGCCCAGGACAAACAGGGGTGATCTCAAACCAGCTGAGCAACTACCTCCACTCAGACAACAGATGTCCCCAGAGAAGAATATTGAACCGGACAGGCCCCTAGGCCCTAATCAGATCCATTGCTTTGGTTTCCAGGCATCTGTCCTCAGAGGCCTCGTTTCCAATACCAGGATATGGTGGTTTCCTGAGGCACCAATAAGAACAAATCTCGTCTCCCCATGGAAAACTTGCTCATTGGAGCTTTGTCATAACCTCTGGTTAGGAGAATCCTTCAGGGCCCTGGTGCCACTGCCCCATACCAAGGTCTCCATGGACTCAAACCAAAATTAAGACCATCCTCAGGAAAGTCCATTTCAACTCAGACCCCTCTTTTGCTACCCCAGGACAACAGATCAAACGTTTCTCATTGCTAGGAGACAATTGGAATGTGAGGCTGCTGCCCAGGCATCCATACGTAGAACCCTGTTCTGGAAAAATACCTTATAAGACGTCCTGGAGCCATCCAACAAATCTTAATTGTCCCAAAGAAGGAATCCTTGCGGTTTGGAGCATCTCACAACTCCAATAGTTGCAAAACCCCCATGGTCTCATAATCCCCCCTCTTCTTGAAGGGGCCAACATGGACAGAAACTCAAACCTGAGCCAAGTCTGAACCTCGACTGACTTCAGACGCATGAGATCTCAATTCAGCTCTGCAGAGAGTGCCTGCCATGTCCTTGCCCCGAAACCTAAGCCTAGCTTGTGTTCTCAGCTTCCGTCCTCACTCTCCTGGCCCACAAACCCTCCAGTTTGGGAAATCCGAAGCCACAATGCAGCACTCTGCCTGCCCTCCAGAAGAAAAACTTTGCCCTATGCTGCTAATAAGAAACCCCAAATGATTTTCTAATGCATGCCACTCGATTGTAAAGCAATTATACAGCCCACCCTGTATTCTAATGCCCTGTCTGGCACAGCCTGAGACAAAACATCCCAAAAGACACCCAGACAGCTGGCCCCAACCTGGACACATAGGACCCGCTATGGCTGTAGGTCGTCATCTCTTCCCAACCTCGGTTTTCAGGCTTCAGAACCTAGACCTTATCTCCAATCACTGCCCAGGGGTGAACGTGATGCAGAAATTAGAATTCCTCCTTCCCCATGGCCAGAAACCTTGTGGTTGGCATGTTGTCCAACGTTCACTGTGGGAAAACCTACATTGTCCGAAAGGCCACGCCAGTGCTTGAGGGCCGCCTAGGGCACAGACATGCATTGTGACCTGCAGCGTGAGTCCCGTATTAAAGTAACGCCTCTCAGTGGCTGGACCTAGATCCTGCATATGGGGCTTGTCATATCCATAGGCCCCCAGGCTTAACCAGAGGGCGAGTATTCCAGTTGTCAGTACCCACTGCTATGCTCTAGAATCCCTCTACTGGGGGGACACATGAAGCAGAAAACAGGACACTTCCCTTCCCACAGAATGACCCCAAACTCTTGGGGGCTGGACAAACTACCAGAGAGGGAGACTTCTACGACCCATGAGGCAACTCCTACATTAAATGGCCATTGTGGACAAAACATCCAGAGACAAAAGCCTGAGCGACTGCCTCCCTCTCACCCTTCTTTCATATCCAGAGGAGCTCCCCTCATGGACTGTAGATCAGGCCTGCCGTAACCTCGGCCCCAAACCTGAGCTGAGTTAGGGTTTTTGGATGTCTGTCTGCACAGCCATGGCCCACACAGCCTCCAGGCTGGGGTCTCTGGAACCACACCACAGAACTGTGCCTGCTCTCTCCTAAGAAACTGCCCATTCCATTGGCTACAAATCTACAAAATAGTAGAAACCTCAAGGTCCCCAAGGACATCCCACTACCGCAAGCCGCACTGGACAAATAGGGGCATTATGACACAAGCTGAGCAACTACTACCTCCATGCAGACACACAGACAGATATCCGCAGAGACAGAAGATTGAACCAGACAGGCCCCTAGGCCCTATTATGAACTCTTGCTTTGGTGTCCACGTATCACTCCTCAGAGGCCTGGGTTCGAAGACCAGCATACGGGGCTTTCCTGAGGCACCAGACAGAAGACCTCTCATCTCCACATGGGAAGCTTCCTTGTTGGAGTTGTGTCAAGCCCTTCGGGTTGGAGAATCCTGCCGAGTCCCTTAGATACTGCCACATTCCAAGGTCTCCATGGCCACCAACCCACATTATGACTCATCCTCAGGAGAGTCCATTTAAACTCAGCCTTCTGGGTAGCTCACCCAAGAGCCCGCAGATTGAGCGTGCCTTGTCTCCACCAGGCAATGGGAAGGTGAGTTGGCGTGTCTCAGCATCCATGCTTAGGCCCCTGCTCTCGAGTCTTTCTGTATGGGGCATCCTGGAACCATCCAATAGTACTCGACTGTCCTGAAGAAGGAAACTTTGAAGTTTGGAGCAGCTCACAACTCCCAGCGTAGGGAAACCTCCCTGGCCTCATGACGCCCCCACCCCCTTCAGGAAGGGGCCGTCATGGACACAAACTCCAGCTTGAGGCAACATCTGATACTCGCCCTGACCTCACCTGCAGGAGATCTCGATTCAGCCTCTGCAGAGAGGGCCTGCCATGCTCTTGGCCCCAAAACTCGTGCTAGCTTGTGTTTTCAGACTTCCTTCCTCACAATCCTGGCCACACCCCTCCAGTTTGGCAATTCTGGAGACACAATGCAGCACTCTGCCTGCCCTCCAGAAGAAAAATGTTGCCCTATAGGGCTAACCGGAAACGCCAAATGAATAACAACCTGCATGCCACTCGTCCATACCCCAATTATACAGTCTAGCCTGTGCACTAAAGCCCTGTCTGATACAGCCTGAGGGCAGACCTCCAGTCCAACATCCAGAAAGCTGGCCGTACACAGAGCATATCACACCCACAATGGCTTTAGGCCATCATCTCTACCCAACCTCAGTTTTCACCTTCAGAACCTAGGCCTTATCTCTTCTCACTGCTCAGGAGTGAACGTGATGCAAGAATTAGAACTTCTCCTTCGCCTTGGCAAGTAACCTAGTGGTTGGCATGTTGTCCATTGTTCATTGTAGGAGAAAGCAGCATGGACTATGAGGCCCCACCTATCCCTGAGGGCCACAATTTGCACAAACACACATTGTGACCCTCAGCGTGAGCCCTATCCTCATGTAAAGCCTCTTAGTGACTGGAACAACAGCCCACATATGGGGCTTGCCAAGCCCCTAGTCCCCCAATCTCAACCAGAGTTCGAGATGACTAGTCACCCCTACTCAGGGCTCTACTCTGGAATCCCTCTTTGGTGGGACACCTGAGGTAAAAAAAAAAAAAAAACAAACATATATATATATATACAGAAAGGTTTCTTCCAATCCACAGAATGATCCCAACCCCGTGCGATCAGGCCAAATCACCAGAGAAAGAATTGTCCATGGCCCTTGAGGACACCCCGACATTCCACGGCCACCGTTGACAGAAAATCCAGAGACAAAAGCCTGAGCAAGCGCCACATACTCGCCCTTTGTTCATAGCCCGGAAAATTCTCACGGTCTGTAGATCGAGCCTTCATACATACATTCCCAAACTTAAGCTGAGTTTGTGTTTTCAGACTTCTGTCCCCACAGGCCTGGCTCACACACCATCCAAGCTGGGGCCCCTGGAGCGACACCTCAGGACTGTGGCTTCCCTCTCCAGGGGAATTCTGCATTTCCATTGGCCACAACCCAATAGATTAGGAGAATCCACCAAACTCCCCCAGGCCATCCGAATAATGTTGGCTGCTCAGGACACACAGGGATGATCTTTCACAAGTTAGGAAACTAACTCCACTCAGACCCAGAGACAGATATCCCCATAGAATAAGATTGAACTGGACAGGCACTTAGGCCCTAATCAGATCCATTGCTTTTGTTTCCAGGCATCTCTCCTCAGAGGCCTGGTTTCCAATACCAGAATACGGGGGATTACTGAGGGACTCATCAGAAAAATCTCATCTCCACATAGGAAATGTACTCTTTGGAGCTCTATAAAAACCTCTGTTTAGGAGAATCTTTCAGGGCCCCGGATCAAGCGCCCCATTCCAAGGTCTCCATGGACTTTAAACCCACATTATGATCTATTGTCGGGAGAGTCCATGTCAACTCAACCCCTTTGGTTTCTCCCCCAGGGCCTGCAGATCAAACCTGCCTTGTTTTGGAGACAACTAGAATGGGAGGCGGGCTGCCCAGGCATCCATCCTTAGAACCCTACTCTGGAGTCGTTCCACATGGGACATCCTAGAGCCATCCAACAGGTCTCAAGTGTCCCACAGAAGGAATCTTTGCAGTCTGGAGCATCTCACAACTCCCATTGTGGGAAAATCTACATGGCCTCTTGAGACGCTCCACTTTATAAAGGGGCTATCATGGACAGAAACTCCAACCTGAGCAAACGTCTGATATTCGCCCTGACTTCAGGTGCATGAGATCTTGATTCAGCTCTGCAGAGTGTGCCTTCTGTGCACTCACCCCCAAAACTAATCCTAGCTTGTGTTCTCAGACTACCGTCCTCACACCGCTGCCCCAAAAGCCCTACAGATTGGCAATACTGGGGCCATAATGCAGCACACTGCCTGCCCTCCAGAAGAAAAACGTTGCCTTATGGAGCTACCTAGAAACCCGAATAAGGATCAACTGAACACCACTCGACTGCACCCCAAATATGCAGTCTACCCTGTCTAATGCCTTGTCTGACACAGCATGAGCCCACACCTCCAGACCTACGCTCAACAGCTGGCCGCACACTGAGATCATTGGACCCATCAGGTCCTTAGGTCTTCATCTCTTCTCAACCTCAGTTTTTGGGTTTCAGAACCTAGACCTAAACTCCAATCACTGTCCAGGGGTGAACGTGATGCAGAAATCACAACTCTTCCTTCGCCATGGCTGGAAACCTTGTGGTTGGCATATTCTCCAATGTTCAGTGTAGGAGAATCCAGCGTGGCCCATGAGGCACTTCCCATGCTTGAGGGCCTTGTTGGGCACAAATAGGCATTGTGACCCTCAGCATGAGCCCTGTCCTCAAGGAAGGCCTCTCAGTGTCTGAATCAAGAGCCCGCCTATTGGACTTGCCATGCCCGTAGGCCCCAAACTTAAACAGAGGTGGGGATATCCAGTTGTCCCTCCCAAGGACTCTGCTCTGGAATCCCTCTTTTATTGGGACACTTGAGGTACATAAAATAAAATATAAAATAAAATAAAATAAAAAACAGAAAAGACTCCCCCCATCCCACAGAATGTACCCAAACTCTTGGGATTGGGTCAAATGCTCAGAGAAGGAAAGCCATCTACAACCCATGAGGCCACGCCAGCATTCGACCCACATTGTTGACACAAATCCAGAGACAAAACCTGAGCAAGCACCTCAAACTCACCCTTTTTCATATCCCTAAGTGTTATCACGGTCTGTAGATTGGGCGTGCCATACCTATGTCCCCAATCCTAAGCGGAGTTTGTGTTTTCAGACTTTTGTCCCCACAGGCCTGGCCCACACAGCCTCAAGGCTGGGCCCTTAGAGCCAAACTCAGAACTGTGCTTGCCCTCTCCAGGGGATTTCTGCCCATTCCATTGGCCACAACCCTATAGATTAGGAGAAACTCCAAAGTCCTGAGGCCATCCCAATATTATAGGCTGCCCAAGACAAACAGGGGCGATCTGACACAAGCTGAGCAACTACATCCCCTCAGATCCTTAGACACGTATCCTCAAAAAAGAGATTGAACCGGACAGGCACCTAGGCCCTAATCATCTCGATTGCTTTTGTTTCCAGTCATCTCTCCTCAGAGGCCTGGTTTCCAATACCAGCATATGGGAGATTCCTTAGGCACTCATCAAAACAATTCTCTTCTCTACATAGGAAACATACTCTTTAGAGCTCCATCAAAACCTCCGGTTATGAACATCCCTCAAGGCCCCGGAACAAGCACCCCATTCCAAGGTCTACATGGACACAAATGCACATTATGACCCATCCTCAACTCACCCATTTCAACACACACGCCTAGGTTGCTCCCCTAGATCCAGCAGATCGAACTTGCCTTGGCGCTATGAGACACCTGGAATGGGAGGCAGGCTGCCCAGGCATCCATCCTTAGAACCCTGCTCTGGATAACTTCCTTATGGGATGTCCTGGAGCCATCCAACAGGTCTCGACTGTCCCACAGAAGGAATCATTGCGGTTTGGAGCATCTCACAATTCCCATCATGGGAAAACCTCCATGTCCTCGTGACACCCTCCCCTTCATGAAGGGGCCGTCATGGACAGAAACTTCGACCTAAGCCAACGTCTGATCCTAGCTCTGTCTTCAGGTATACGGGATCTCGAATCATCTCTGCAGAGGGTGCCTGCCGTCCCCTCACCCCGAAATCTAAGTCTGGCTTGTGTTCTCAGAATTTTTTCCTCACGCTCCTGGCCCACAAGCCTTCCAGTTTGGGAATTCTGGAGCCACTATGTGGCACTGTGTCTTCCCTCCAGAAGAAAAACGTTGCCCTCTGGGGCTACCCAGTAACCACAAATGAGTACCATCCTGCATGAAACTCGACTGCACCCCAATGATACAGTCTAGCCTGGGCACTAATTCGCTGTCTGCCACAGCCTGAGCCTGCACCTCCCAACCCACACTCAACAGCTGGCCGAACACTGAGCACATCAGACACACCATGGCCTTAGGTCTTCATCTCTTCCCAACCTCAGTTTTCAGGCTTCAGAACCTAGACCTTAAATCCAATCACAGTCCAGGAGTGAAAGTGTTGCAGAAATTAGAACTCCATCTTCCCCATGGCCAGAAAACTTGTGGTTGCCATATTGTGCAACGTTCAGTGTAGGAGAAACCAGCATGGTACATTAGGCCACGCCCTGACTTGAGGGACTCCTTGGGCACAAAAACACATTGTGAAACTCAGTGTGAGACCTATCCTAAAGGAAGGCCTCTCAGTGTCTGGACCAAGAGCCCACATATGGGGATTGCCATGTTCTTAGGTCCCAATGTTAACCAGAGGTCTGGAGTCCAGTTGCCCCAACCCACGACTCTGCTCTGGAATCCCTCTTTTGGTGGTGCACGTGAGGTAAAAAAAAAAAAATAAATAAATAAATAAAAAATAAACAAAAAAAACAGAAAGGCCTCCTCCCTTCCGACAGAATGACCCCAAACTCTTGGGATCAGGTCAAATCCCCAGAAAGGGAGCCTCATCGATGGCCCATGAGGACACCACGACATTCCATGGCAATCGGTGACAGATTTCCAGAAAAAAAAAAAAAAAAGCATGAGCAAGCACCTCACATTCGCCCTTTGTTCATAACCCGAAGTGTTCTCCTCACGGTCTATAGATCGGGCCGGCCATACCTACATCCCCCAACCTAAGTGGAGTTTGTGTTTTCAGACTTTTGTCCAAATAGCCCTGGACCACACACGCTCCACACTTGGGTCCCTGGAGCCACACCTCAGGACTGTGCTTCCCTTTCAAGGGAATTCTTCCCATTCCATTGGCCACAACCTTGCAAATTAGGAAAAACCTCCAAAGTCACCGAGGCCATCCCAATAGTGTAGGCCGCCCAGGACAAACAGGGGTGATCTCAAACCAGCTGAGCAACTACCTCCACTCAGACAATAGATGTCCCCAGAAAAGAATATTGAACCGGACAGGCCCCTAGGCCCTAATCAGATCCATTGCTTTGGTTTCCAGGCATCTCTCCTCAGAGGCCTCGTTTCCAATACCAGCATATGGTGGTTTCCTGAGGCACCATTAAGAACAAATCTCGTCTCCCCATGGAAAACTTGCTCATTGGAACTTTGTCATAACCTCTGGTTAGGAGAATCCTTCAGGGCCCTGGTGCCACTGCCCCATACCAAGGTCTCCATGGACTCAAACCAACATTAAGACCATCCTCAGGAAAGTCCATTTCAACTCAGCCCCCTCTGTTGCTACCCCAAGACAGCCGATCAAACGTTTCTTGTTGCTAGGAGACAATTGGAATGTGAGGCTGGCTGCCCAGGCATCCATACTTAGAACGCTGTTCTGGAAAAATACCTTATAAGACGTCCTGGAGCCATCCAACAAATCTTAATTGTCCCACAGAAGGAATCCTTGCGGTTTGGAGCATCTCACAACTCCAATAGTGGGAAAACCCCCATGGCATCCTAATGCCCCCCCTTCCTGAAGGGACCAAAATGGACAGAAACTCAAACCTGAATCAAAGTCTGAACCTCGACCTGACTTCAGACGCATGAGATATCAATTCAGCTCTGCAGAGTGTTCCTGCCATGTCCTTGCCCCGAAACCTAAGCCTAGCTTGTGTTCTCAGACTTCCGTCCTCACTCTCCTGGCCCACAAGCCCTCCAGTTTGGGAATTCCGAAGCCACAATGCAGCACTCTGCCTGCCCTCAGAAGAAAAACTTTACCCTATGCTGCTAATAAGAAACCCCAAATGATTTTCAAATGCATGCCACTCGATTGTAAAGCAATTATACAGCCCACCCTGTATTCTAATGCCCTGTCTGGCACAGCCTGAGACACGACATCCCAAACGACACCCAGACAGCTGGCCCCAACCTGGACACATAGGACCCGCTATGGCTGTAGGTCGTCATCTCTTCCCAACCTTGGTTTTCAGGCTTCAGAACCTAGACCTTATCTCCAATCACTGCCCAGGGGTGAACGTGATGCAGAAATTAGAATTCCTCCTTCCCCATGGCCAGAAAACTTGTGGTTGGCATGTTGTCCAACGTTCAATGTGGGAAAACCTACATTGTCCGAAAGGCCACGCCAGTGCTTGAGGGCCGCCTAGGGCACACACATGCATTGTGACCTGCAGCGTGAGTCCCGTATTAAAGTAACGCCTCTCAGTGGCTGGACCAAGATCCTGCATATGGGGCTTGTCATATCCATAGGCCCCCAGGCTTAACCAGAGGGCGAGTATTCCAGTTGTCAGTACCCACTGCTATGCTCTAGAATCCCTCTACTGGGGGGACACATGAAGCAGAAAATAGGACACTTCCCTTCCCACAGAATGACCCCAAACTCTTGGGGGCTGGACAAACTACCAGAGAGGGAGACTTCTACGACCCATGAGGCAACTCCTACATTAAACGGCCATTGTGGACAAAACATCCAGAGACAAAAGCCTGAGCGACTGCCTCCCTCTCACCCTTCTTTCATATCCAGAGGAGCTCCCCTCATGGACTGTAGATCAGGCCTGCCGTAACCTCGGCCCCAAACCTGAGCTGAGTTAGGGTTTTTGGATGTCTGTCTGCACAGCCATGGCCCACACAGCCTCCAGGCTGGGGTCTCTGGAGCCACACCACAGAACTGTGCCTGCTCTCTCCTAAGAAACTGCCCATTCCATTGGCCACAACTCTACAAAATAGTAGAAACCTCAAGGTCCCCAAGGACATCCCACTACCGCAAGCCTCACTGGACAAATAGGGGCATTATGACACAAGCTGAGCAACTACTACCTCCATGCAGACACACAGACAGATATCCGCAGAGACAGAAGATTGAACCAGACAGGCCCCTAGGCCCTATTATGTACTCTTGCTTTGGTGTCCAGGTATCACTCCTCAGAGGCCTGGGTTCGAAGACCAGCATACGGGGCTTTCCTGAGGCACCAGACAGAAGACCTCTCATCTCCACATGGGAAGCTTCCTTGTTGGAGTTGTGTCAAGCCCTTCCGGTTGGAGAATCCTGCTGAGTCCCTTAGCTACTGCCACATTCCAAGGTCTCCATGGCCACCAACCCACATTATGACTCATCTTCAGGAGAGTCCCTATAGGGCTAACCGGAAACGCTAAATGAGTAACAACCTGCATGCCACTCGACCATACCCCAATTATACAGTCTAGCCTGTGCACTAAAGCCCTGTCTGACACAGCCTGAGGGCAGACCTCCAGTCCAACACCCAGACAGCTGGCCATAACAGAGCATATCACAACTACAATGGCTTTAGGCCATCAACTCTACACAACCTCAGTTTTCACCTTCAGAACCTAGACCTTATCTCCACTCACTGCTCAGGAGTGAACGTGATACAGGAATCAGAACTTCTCCTTCGCCTTGGCAAGAAACCTAGTGGTTGGCATGTTTTTGCAACGTTCAGTGTAGTTGAAACCAGTGTGGCCCATGATGCCCCGCTCATGTTTATGGGCCACATTGTTCACAAACACACATTGTGTCCCTCAGCCTGATTCCAGGCCTCAGGTAAGGCCTCTCAGTGGCTGGATGAAGAGTTAGCATATTCGGCTTGCCATGCCCCTAGGCCCCAAATTTTACCCATAGTTCGCGTTCTCCCTTCACTTTTCCCCAGGGCTCATCTTTGGAATTCCTCTTTTGGCGGGATACCTGAGGTAACAAACCTGAAAGGAGTCCTCCCATTCCACAGATTGATGAAAAACAATTGGGATCGGACCAAATCCCCAGAGAGAAAGATTCGTCCATGGCCCATGAGGCTTCCCCGACATTCCACGGCCATCTCGGATACAAAATCCAGAGACAAAAGCCTGAGCAAGTGCCTCAGACTCGCTCTTTCTTTATATCCAGAAGAGTTCTTCTCATGGTTTATAGATCGGGCCTGCCATACCTACCTCCCCAAAGCTAAGCTGAGTTTGTGTTTTCAGACTTCTGTCCCCAAAGTCCTGGGCCACACACCTTCCAGGCTGGGGCCCCAGGTGTCACACATTAGGACTGTGTCTACCCAATCCATGGGAATTCTGCCCATTCCATGGTCCAAAACCGTAAAATTAGGAGAACCCTCCAAATCCCTGAGGCCATCCCAATAGTGCAGGTCGCCCGGAACAAACAAGGGCGGTCTGATACCGCTGAGCATCTACCTCCACTCATACCATAGATGGATGTCCCCTGAGAAGCAGATTGAACCAGACAGGACCCTAGGCCATAATCGGATACATTGCTTTGGTTTACAGGCATGTCTCCTCAAAAGCCTGGATTCCAATACCAGCATAGGGGTTTTCTGAGGCACCCATTAGAACAAATCTCGTCTCCACAAGGAACCTTGTGCATCGAGCTATGTCAATAGCTTAGGAGAATACTTCAGGGTCCCGGTACCACCGCCCCATTTTAAGGCCCTCATGGACACAAACACACATTAGGACCCATCCTCAGGAAAGTCCATTTCAAGTCAGTCACTCCTGTTGCTCACGCAGAGCCATCAGATCTAAACTCTCTTGTTGCTAGGAGAAAATTGGAATGCGAGGCCTGCTTCCCAGTCATCCATTCTCGAATGGTGCCCTGGAGTCATTCCATATGGGATGTCCTGAAGCTGCCCAACAGGTCTCAATTGTCCCGCAGAAGGTATCCTTGAAGGGGGCATCCCACAACACCCAACGTGGGAAAACCTACATGACCTCGAGATTTCGCTCCCTTCATGAAGGGGTCGTCATGCACATAAACTCCAACGTGAGCCAACGTCTGATCCTCGCCCTGACTTCAGATGCATGAGATATTGGTTCAGATCTACAGTGGTCCCTGCCGTGTCCTCGCCCTGATACACAAGTCTAGCTTGTTTCTCAGACTTCCGTCCTCACACTCCTGGACACGAAGCCCTCAAGTTTGGCAATTCCGGACCGACAATGAAGCACTCTGCCTGCCCTCTAGAAAACAAATTTTGCCTAATGAGCTGCCCAGACAACTTATATGAGGATAAATCTACATGGCACTCGACTTTACCCAAATTATATAGTCTACGGGGGCACTAATGCACTGTCTGACTCAACCTGAGCCCGGACCTCCTGACCAACACCCAGACAGCTGACCGCACACTGAGCACATCAGACCCGCCATGGCCTTAGGTCATCATCTCTTCCCTACCTCCATTTTCAGGCTTCAGAACCTAGACCTTATCTCCAATAACTGCCCAAGGGTGACTGTGATGCAGAAATCAGAACACTTCCTTACCCATGGCAAGAAATCTTGTCGTTGGCAGGTTGTCCAACGTTCAGTGTAGGAGAAACCAGGATTCACCATGAGGCCCCGCCCATTCTTGTTTGCGAAGTGGGCATAAACACGCATTGTGACCCTCAGTGTGAGTCCTGTCCTCTAGTAAGTCCTCTCAGTCGCTCGACCATTAGATGACATAATGGGCTTGACATGTCCCTAGGCCCAAATTTGTAACCAGATTTCTGGTTGTCCAGTCGGCCCTCCCCAGGGCTCTACTCTGGAATACCTCATTTGGTGAGACACCTGAGGTTAAAAAACAAAACAAGGCAAATCACAACAACAACAAAACGGACTTCTTCCATCCCACAAAATGACCCCAAAATCTTGCGATGGGGACAAACCACCAGAGAGTAAGACTCGTCCATTTCCCCTGAAGTCAACCGGAAATTTCAGGACCATGAGTGACACGATATCCAGAGACAAAAACTTGAGCAAGAGCCTGACACTCGCCCTTTTTTCATATCCCGAAGAGTTCTCCTCATGGTCTGTAGATCAATACTGCCATACCTATTACCCGAAACATAAGCCGCGTTTGTGTTTTCAGACAACTGTCCAAACAGCTCTGCCTACACACCCTACAGGCTCAGGCCCCTGGAGCCAAACCTGAGGACTGTACTTGCCCTCTCCAAGGGAATTGTATGTGCCCATTCCAATGGCCACAACCTACTAATAGGATAAACCTCCAAACTCCCTGAGGCCATCCCAATAGTGGTGGCTCTCCAGGACAAACAGGAGCAATCTGAGCCCATCTGACACCTACATGCACTCAGACGCATAGACTGATGTCCCCAGAGGTAAAAAGGTACGAACAGGCCCCTAGGCACTATTTGGATTCATTGTTGTGCTATCCAGTCAACTCTCCTCAGAGGCCTGGATTTCAATACCAGCGTATTGCTGTTTCCTGACTCATCCCTCAGAACAAATCTCATTTACATATGGGAAACTTGCACGTTGGAGCTGTGTCAAAGCCTCTGTTTGAAAAAACCCTTCAGGGCCCCAGTGCCACCGCTTCATTCCAAGATCTCCATAGACACAAAAACATATTAGGATCCATCCACAGGAGAGTCCATTTCAACTCAGCCTCCTGGGTTGCTCCCCCAGATCCAGCAGATCTAACCTGTCTTGTTGCTAGGACACAATTGGAATGCGAGGTGGGCTACCCAGCCATCCATCCTTAGAACCCTGCTTGGAATCGTTGCCCTGGAGCCAACCAACAGTTCTCAATTGTCCTGCAGAACAATCTTTGCAGTTTGGAGCTTCTCACAACTAACATCGTGGGAAAACCCCCACGGCCTCATGACCCCCCCGCCCCTTCATGAAGGGCCATCAGGGACAGAAACTCCAGCCTGAGCGATCTTCTGATCCTCGCCCTGACATCATAAGCACGAGATCTCGATTCAGGTCTGTAGATTGTTCCTGCCTTGTCCTCACCCAGAAACCTAAGCCTAGCTTGTTCTCAGATTTCCTTCCTCAGACTACTGGCCCACAAGCCTCCAGTTTGAAAACCAGAACTATAATGCAGCACTCTACCTGCCCTCAGGAAGAAAAACATTGCCCTCTGGGGCTACCCAGAAACTCCAAAAGAGGATCAACCTGCACGCCATACGACTGTACCCCAAATATATAGGCTGACCTGGGCACTATTGCCCTTTTTGACACAGCCTGAGCCTGGATTACCTGGCCCCACACAGAAAGCTGGCCGCTCACTGAGCACATCGGACCCGCCATGGTCTTAGGTCGTCATCTCTTCCCAACCTCGGTTGTCAAGTTTCAGAACCTAGACCTTATCTCCAATCACTGCCCAGGCTTGAAAGTGATGCAGAAAACACAACTCCTTCCCCGTGGCAAGAAACCATGTGGTTGGCATGTTGTCCAACGTTCAGTGTAGTTGAAACCAGGGTGGCCCATGAGGCCCCGCTCATGTTTGCGGGCCAAATTGGTCAAAACCGCACATTGTGACCCTCACCCTGATCCCAGTCCTCAATAAGGCCTCTCAGTGGCTGGATGAAGAGATAGCATATTGGGCTTGCCATGCCCCTAGGCCCCAAATTTTACCCATAGTTAGGGTTCTCCCTTCACTTTTCCCCAGGGCTCTTCTTTGGAATTCCTCTTTTGGCGGGACACCTGAGGTAACAAACCTGAAAGGAGTCCTCCCATTCCACAGATTGACGAAAAACAATTGGGATCGGGCCAAATCCACAGAGAGGAAGATTCGTCCATGGCCCATGAGGCCTCCCCGACATTCCACGGCCATCTCTGATACAAAATCCAGAGACAAAAGCCTGAGCAAGCGCCTCAGACTCGCTCTTTCTTCATATCGGGAAGAGTTCTTCTCATGGTTTATAGATCGGGCCTGCCATACCTACGTCCCCAAACCTAAGCTGAGTTTGTGTTTTCAGACTTCTGTCCTCAAAGTCCTGGGCCACACACCCTCCAGGCTTGGGCCCCTGGAGTCACACATTAGGACTGTGCCTACCCAATCCATGGGAATTCTGCCGATGCAATTGTCCAAAACAGTAAAATTTGGAGAACCCTACAAATCCCTGAGCCCATCCCAATAGTGCAGGTCGCCCGGGACAAACAAGGGCGGTCTGATACCAGCTGAGCATCTACCTCCACTCATACCATAGATGGATGTCCCCTGAGAAGAAGATTGAACCAGACAGGACCCTAGGCCATAATCGGATACATTGCTTTGGTTTACAGGCATGTCTCCTCAAAAGCCTGGATTACAATACCAGCATAGAGGTTTTCCTGAGGCACCCATCAAAACAAATCTCGTCTCCACAAGGAACCATGTGCATCGAGCTATGTCAAAAGCTTAGGAGAATACTTCAGGGTCCCGGTGCCACCGCCCCATTTTAAGGCCCTCATGGACACAAACACACATTAGGACCCATCCTCAGGAAAGTCCATTTCAAGTCAGCCACCCCGGTTTCTCCCGCAGAGCCATCAGATCTAAACTGTCTTGTTGCTAGGAGACAATTGGAATGCGAGGCGGGCTTCCCAGGCATCCATCCTCGAACGGTGCCCTGGAGTCATTCCATATGGGATGTCCTGGAGCTGCCCAACAAGTCTCAATTGTCCCGCAGAAGGAATCCTTGAAGGGGGCATCCCACAACTCCCAACGTGGGAAAACCTCCATGGCCTCGAGATTCCGCTCCCTTCATGAAGGGGCCGTCATGCACAGAAACTCCAACCTGAGCCAACGTCTGATCCTCGCCCTGACTTCAGATGCATGAGATATAGGTTCAGATCTACAGGCGTACCTGCCATGCCCTGGCCCTGAAACCCAAGTCTAGCTGTGTTCTCAGACTTCCGTCCTCACACTCCAGGCCCCGAAGCCCGGAAGTTTCGCAATTCCAGACCCACAATGCAGCACTCAGCCTGCCCTCTAGAAAAAAAATTTGGCCTAATGAGCTGCCCAGGCACCTTATATGAGGATAAATCTACATGGCATTCGACTTTACCCAAAGTATATAGTCTAACCTGGGCACTAATGCACTGTCTGACACAACCTGAGCTCGGACCTCCTGACCAACACCCAGACAGCTGACCGCACACTGAGCACATCAGAACCGCCATGGCCTTAGGTCATCATCTCTTCCCAACTGCGGTTTTTCAGGCTTCAGAACCTAGACCTTATCTCCAACCACTGCCCAGGGGTGCCTGTGATGCAGAAATCAGAACTCTTCCTTACCCATGGCAAGAAACCTTGTGGTTGGCATGTTGTCCAACGTTCAGTGTAGGAGAAACCAGCATTCACCCGAAGGCCCCGCCAATTCTTGAGTGCGAAGAGGGCATAAACATGCATTGTGACCCTCAGCGTGAGTCCTGTGCTCTAGTAAGTCCTCTCAGTGGCTCGACCATTAGATGTCATAATGGGCTTGACATGTCCCTAGGCCACAATTTTTAACCAGATTTCTGGTTGTCCGGTCGGCCCTCCCCAGGGCTCTACTCTGGAATACCTCATTTGGTGAGACATGTGAGGTTAAAAAACAAAACAAAGCAAATCAACAACAACAACAACAAAACGGACTCCTTCCATCCCCAGAATGACCCAAAACTCTGGGAATGGGCAAAACCCCAGATAGTAAGACTCGTCCATTTCCCATGAAGTCACCCGGAAATTTCACGACCATGAGTGACACGATATCCAGAGACAAAAACTTGAGCAGGAGCCTCACACTCGCCCTTCTTTCAAATCCCGAAGAGTTCTCCTCATGGTCTGTAGATCAGTCCTGCCATACCTATGACCCGAAACATAAGCCGCGTTTGTGTTTTCAGACAACTGTCCAAACAGCTCTGGCCTACACACCCTACAGGCTCAGGCACCTGGAGCCAAACCTGAGGACTGTACTTGCCCTCTCCAAGGGAATTGTATGTGCCCATTCCAATGGCCACAACCCTACTAATAGGATAAACCTCCAAACTGCCTGAGGCCATCCCAATAGTGGTGGCTTACCAGGACAAACAGGGGCAATCTGAGCTCATCTGAGCACCTACCTGCACTCAGACGCATAGACTGATGTCCCCAGAGGTAAAAAGGAACGAACAGGCCCCTAGGCACTAAACGGATCCATTGCTGTGTTATCCAGTCATCTCTCCTCAGAGGCCTGGATTTCAATACCAGCGTATGGCTGTTTCTTGACTCACCCATCAGAAAACATCTCATCTACATATGGGAAACTTGCACGTTGGAGCTGTGTGAAAGCCTCTGTTTGGAAAAACCCTTCAGGACCCCAGTGCCACCGCTACATTCCAAGGTCTCCATAGACACAAAAAGACATTAGGACCCATCCACAGGAGAGTTTATTTCAACTCAGCCTCCTGGGTTGCTCCCCCAGATCCAGCAGATCTAACCTGTCTTGTTGCTAGGACACAATTGGAATGCGAGGTGGGCTACCCAGCCATCCATCCTTAGAACCCTGCTTGGAATCGTTGCCCTGGAGCCAACCAACAGTTCTCAATTGTCCTGCAGAAGAATCTTTGCAGTTTGGAGCTTCTCAGAACTAACATCGTGGGAAAACCCCCACGGCCTCGTGACCCCGCCGCCCCTTCATGAAGGGCCATCAGGGACAGAAACTCCAGCCTGAGCGATCTTCTGATCCTCGCCCTGACATCATAAGCACGAGATCTCGATTCAGGTCTGTAGATTGTTCCTGCCTTGTCCTCACCCAGAAACCTAAGCCTAGCTTGTTCTCAGATTTCCTTCCTCAGACTACTGGCCCACAAGCCTCCAGTTTGAAAACCAGAACTATAATGCAGCACTCTTCCTGCCCTCAGGAAGAAAAACATTGCCCTCTGGGGCTACCCAGAAACTCCAAAAGAGGATCAACCTGCACGCCATACGACTGTACCCCAAATATATAGGCTGACCTGTGCACTATTGCCCTTTTTGACACAGCCTGAGCCTGGATTACCTGGCCCCACACAGAAAGCTGGCCGCTCACTGAGCACATCGGACCCACCATGGTCTTAGGTTGTCATCTCTTCCCAACCTCGGTTGTCAAGTTTCAGAACCTAGACCTTATCTCCAATCACTGCCCAGGCTTGAAAGTGATGCAGAAAACACAACTCCTTCCCCGTGGCAAGAAACCATGTGGTTGGCATGTTGTCCAACGTTCAGTGTAGTTGAAACCAGTGTGGCCCATGAGGCCCCGCTCATGTTTGCGGGCCACATTGGTCAAAACCACACATTGTGACCCTCACCCTGTTCCCAGTCATCAATAAGGCCTCTCAGTGGCTGGATGAAGAGATAGCATATTGGGCATGCCATGCCCGTAGGCCCCAAATTTTACCCATAGTTCGGGTTCTCCCTTCACTTTTCCCCAGAGCTCTTCTTTGGAATTCCTCTTTTGGCGGGACACCTGAGGTAACAAACCTGAAAGAGTCCTCCCATTCCACAGATTGACGAAAAACAATTGGGATCGGGCCAAATCCACAGAGAGGAAGATTCGTCCATGGCCCATGAGGCCTCCCCGACATTCCACGGCCATCTCTGATACAAAATCCAGAGACAAAAGCCTGAGCAAGCCCCTCAGACTCGCTCTTTCTTCATATCCGCAAGAGTTCTTCTCATGGTTTATAGATCGGGCCTGCCATACCTACGTCCCCAAACCTAAACTGAGTTTGTGTTTTCAGACTTCTGTCCTCAAAGTCCTGGGCCACACACCCTCCAGGCTGGGGCCCCTGGAGTCACACAGTAGGACTGTGCCTACCCAATACATGGGAATTCTGCCGATGCCATTGTCCAAAACAGTAAAATTTGGAGAACCCTACAAATCGCTGAGGCCATCCCATAGTGTAGGTCGCCCGGGACAAACAAGGGTGGTCTGATACCAGCTGAGCATCTACCTCCACTCATACCATAGATGGATGTCCCCTGAGAAGAAGATTGAACCAGACAGGACCCTAGGCCATAATCGGATACATTGCTTTGGATTACAGGCATGTCTCCTCAAAAGCCTGGATTCCAATACCAGCATAGAGGTTTTCCTGAGGCACCCATCAAAACAAATCTCGTCTCCACAAGGAACCTTGTGCATCGAGCTATGTCAAAAGCTTAGGAGAATACTTCAGGGTCTCGGTGCCACCGCCCCATTTTAAGGCCCTCATGGACACAAACACACATTAGGACCCATCCTCAGGAAAGTCCATTTCAAGTCAGCCACCCCGGTTTCTCCCGCAGAGCCATCAGATCTAAACTGTCTTGTTGCTGGGAGACAATTGGAATGCGAGGCCGGCTTCCCAGGCATCCAACCTCGAACAGTGACCTGGAGTCATTCCATATGGGATGTCCTGAAGCTGCCCAACAGGTCTCAATTTTCCCGCAGAAGGAATCCTTGAAGGGGGCATCCCACAACTCCCAACGTGGGAAAAACTCCATGGCCTTGAGATTCCGCTCCCTTCATGAAGGGTCCGTCATGCACAGAAACTCCAACGTGAGCCAACGTCTGATCCTCGCCCTGACTTCAGATGCATGAGATATAGGTTCAGATCTACAGTGGTACCTGCCGTGTCCTCGCCCTGAAACCCAAGTCTAGCTTGTGTTCTCAGACTTCCATCCTCACACTCCTGGACATGAATCCCTCAAGTTTAAAATTCCGGACCGACAATGAAGCACTCTGCCTGCCCTCTAGAAAACAAATTTTGCCTAATGAGCTGCCCAGACAACTTATATGAGGATAAATCTACATGGCACTCAACTGTACCCAAAGTATATAGTCTAAACTGGGCACTAATGCACTCTCTGACACAACCTGAGCCCGGATCTCATGACCAACACCCAGACAGCTGACCGCACACTGAGCACATCAGACCCGCCATGGCCTTAGGTCATCATCTCTTCCCTACCTCCATTTTCAGGCTTCAGAACCTAGACCTTATCTCCAATAACTGCCCAAGGGTGACTGTGATGCAGAAATCAGAACACTTCCTTACCCATGGCAAGAAATCTTGTCGTTGGCAGGTTGTCCAACGTTCAGTGTAGGAGAAACCAGGATTCACCATGAGGCCCCGCCCATTCTTGTTTGCGAAGTGGGCATAAACACGCATTGTGACCCTCAGTGTGAGTCCTGTCCTCTAGTAAGTCCTCTCAGTCGCTCGACCATTAGATGACATAATGGGCTTGACATGTCCCTAGGCCCAAATTTGTAACCAGATTTCTGGTTGTCCAGTCGGCCCTCCCCAGGGCTCTACTCTGGAATACCTCATTTGGTGAGACACCTGAGGTTAAAAAACAAAACAAGGCAAATCACAACAACAACAAAACGGACTTCTTCCATCCCACAAAATGACCCCAAAATCTTGCGATGGGGACAAACCACCAGAGAGTAAGACTCGTCCATTTCCCCTGAAGTCAACCGGAAATTTCAGGACCATGAGTGACACGATATCCAGAGACAAAAACTTGAGCAAGAGCCTGACACTCGCCCTTTTTTCATATCCCGAAGAGTTCTCCTCATGGTCTGTAGATCAATACTGCCATACCTATTACCCGAAACATAAGCCGCGTTTGTGTTTTCAGACAACTGTCCAAACAGCTCTGCCTACACACCCTACAGGCTCAGGCCCCTGGAGCCAAACCTGAGGACTGTACTTGCCCTCTCCAAGGGAATTGTATGTGCCCATTCCAATGGCCACAACCTACTAATAGGATAAACCTCCAAACTCCCTGAGGCCATCCCAATAGTGGTGGCTCTCCAGGACAAACAGGAGCAATCTGAGCCCATCTGACACCTACATGCACTCAGACGCATAGACTGATGTCCCCAGAGGTAAAAAGGTACGAACAGGCCCCTAGGCACTATTTGGATTCATTGTTGTGCTATCCAGTCAACTCTCCTCAGAGGCCTGGATTTCAATACCAGCGTATTGCTGTTTCCTGACTCATCCCTCAGAACAAATCTCATTTACATATGGGAAACTTGCACGTTGGAGCTGTGTCAAAGCCTCTGTTTGAAAAAACCCTTCAGGGCCCCAGTGCCACCGCTTCATTCCAAGATCTCCATAGACACAAAAACATATTAGGATCCATCCACAGGAGAGTCCATTTCAACTCAGCCTCCTGGGTTGCTCCCCCAGATCCAGCAGATCTAACCTGTCTTGTTGCTAGGACACAATTGGAATGCGAGGTGGGCTACCCAGCCATCCATCCTTAGAACCCTGCTTGGAATCGTTGCCCTGGAGCCAACCAACAGTTCTCAATTGTCCTGCAGAACAATCTTTGCAGTTTGGAGCTTCTCACAACTAACATCGTGGGAAAACCCCCACGGCCTCATGACCCCCCCGCCCCTTCATGAAGGGCCATCAGGGACAGAAACTCCAGCCTGAGCGATCTTCTGATCCTCGCCCTGACATCATAAGCACGAGATCTCGATTCAGGTCTGTAGATTGTTCCTGCCTTGTCCTCACCCAGAAACCTAAGCCTAGCTTGTTCTCAGATTTCCTTCCTCAGACTACTGGCCCACAAGCCTCCAGTTTGAAAACCAGAACTATAATGCAGCACTCTACCTGCCCTCAGGAAGAAAAACATTGCCCTCTGGGGCTACCCAGAAACTCCAAAAGAGGATCAACCTGCACGCCATACGACTGTACCCCAAATATATAGGCTGACCTGGGCACTATTGCCCTTTTTGACACAGCCTGAGCCTGGATTACCTGGCCCCACACAGAAAGCTGGCCGCTCACTGAGCACATCGGACCCGCCATGGTCTTAGGTCGTCATCTCTTCCCAACCTCGGTTGTCAAGTTTCAGAACCTAGACCTTATCTCCAATCACTGCCCAGGCTTGAAAGTGATGCAGAAAACACAACTCCTTCCCCGTGGCAAGAAACCATGTGGTTGGCATGTTGTCCAACGTTCAGTGTAGTTGAAACCAGGGTGGCCCATGAGGCCCCGCTCATGTTTGCGGGCCAAATTGGTCAAAACCGCACATTGTGACCCTCACCCTGATCCCAGTCCTCAATAAGGCCTCTCAGTGGCTGGATGAAGAGATAGCATATTGGGCTTGCCATGCCCCTAGGCCCCAAATTTTACCCATAGTTAGGGTTCTCCCTTCACTTTTCCCCAGGGCTCTTCTTTGGAATTCCTCTTTTGGCGGGACACCTGAGGTAACAAACCTGAAAGGAGTCCTCCCATTCCACAGATTGACGAAAAACAATTGGGATCGGGCCAAATCCACAGAGAGGAAGATTCGTCCATGGCCCATGAGGCCTCCCCGACATTCCACGGCCATCTCTGATACAAAATCCAGAGACAAAAGCCTGAGCAAGCGCCTCAGACTCGCTCTTTCTTCATATCGGGAAGAGTTCTTCTCATGGTTTATAGATCGGGCCTGCCATACCTACGTCCCCAAACCTAAGCTGAGTTTGTGTTTTCAGACTTCTGTCCTCAAAGTCCTGGGCCACACACCCTCCAGGCTTGGGCCCCTGGAGTCACACATTAGGACTGTGCCTACCCAATCCATGGGAATTCTGCCGATGCAATTGTCCAAAACAGTAAAATTTGGAGAACCCTACAAATCCCTGAGCCCATCCCAATAGTGCAGGTCGCCCGGGACAAACAAGGGCGGTCTGATACCAGCTGAGCATCTACCTCCACTCATACCATAGATGGATGTCCCCTGAGAAGAAGATTGAACCAGACAGGACCCTAGGCCATAATCGGATACATTGCTTTGGTTTACAGGCATGTCTCCTCAAAAGCCTGGATTACAATACCAGCATAGAGGTTTTCCTGAGGCACCCATCAAAACAAATCTCGTCTCCACAAGGAACCATGTGCATCGAGCTATGTCAAAAGCTTAGGAGAATACTTCAGGGTCCCGGTGCCACCGCCCCATTTTAAGGCCCTCATGGACACAAACACACATTAGGACCCATCCTCAGGAAAGTCCATTTCAAGTCAGCCACCCCGGTTTCTCCCGCAGAGCCATCAGATCTAAACTGTCTTGTTGCTAGGAGACAATTGGAATGCGAGGCGGGCTTCCCAGGCATCCATCCTCGAACGGTGCCCTGGAGTCATTCCATATGGGATGTCCTGGAGCTGCCCAACAAGTCTCAATTGTCCCGCAGAAGGAATCCTTGAAGGGGGCATCCCACAACTCCCAACGTGGGAAAACCTCCATGGCCTCGAGATTCCGCTCCCTTCATGAAGGGGCCGTCATGCACAGAAACTCCAACCTGAGCCAACGTCTGATCCTCGCCCTGACTTCAGATGCATGAGATATAGGTTCAGATCTACAGGCGTACCTGCCGTGCCCTGGCCCTGAAACCCAAGTCTAGCTGTGTTCTCAGACTTCCGTCCTCACACTCCAGGCCCCGAAGCCCGGAAGTTTCGCAATTCCAGACCCACAATGCAGCACTCAGCCTGCCCTCTAGAAAAAAAATTTGGCCTAATGAGCTGCCCAGGCACCTTATATGAGGATAAATCTACATGGCATTCGACTTTACCCAAAGTATATAGTCTAACCTGGGCACTAATGCACTGTCTGACACAACCTGAGCTCGGACCTCCTGACCAACACCCAGACAGCTGACCGCACACTGAGCACATCAGAACCGCCATGGCCTTAGGTCATCATCTCTTCCCAACTGCGGTTTTTCAGGCTTCAGAACCTAGACCTTATCTCCAACCACTGCCCAGGGGTGCCTGTGATGCAGAAATCAGAACTCTTCCTTACCCATGGCAAGAAACCTTGTGGTTGGCATGTTGTCCAACGTTCAGTGTAGGAGAAACCAGCATTCACCCGAAGGCCCCGCCAATTCTTGAGTGCGAAGAGGGCATAAACATGCATTGTGACCCTCAGCGTGAGTCCTGTGCTCTAGTAAGTCCTCTCAGTGGCTCGACCATTAGATGTCATAATGGGCTTGACATGTCCCTAGGCCACAATTTTTAACCAGATTTCTGGTTGTCCGGTCGGCCCTCCCCAGGGCTCTACTCTGGAATACCTCATTTGGTGAGACATGTGAGGTTAAAAAACAAAACAAAGCAAATCAACAACAACAACAACAAAACGGACTCCTTCCATCCCCAGAATGACCCAAAACTCTGGGAATGGGCAAAACCCCAGATAGTAAGACTCGTCCATTTCCCATGAAGTCACCCGGAAATTTCACGACCATGAGTGACACGATATCCAGAGACAAAAACTTGAGCAGGAGCCTCACACTCGCCCTTCTTTCAAATCCCGAAGAGTTCTCCTCATGGTCTGTAGATCAGTCCTGCCATACCTATGACCCGAAACATAAGCCGCGTTTGTGTTTTCAGACAACTGTCCAAACAGCTCTGGCCTACACACCCTACAGGCTCAGGCACCTGGAGCCAAACCTGAGGACTGTACTTGCCCTCTCCAAGGGAATTGTATGTGCCCATTCCAATGGCCACAACCCTACTAATAGGATAAACCTCCAAACTGCCTGAGGCCATCCCAATAGTGGTGGCTTACCAGGACAAACAGGGGCAATCTGAGCTCATCTGAGCACCTACCTGCACTCAGACGCATAGACTGATGTCCCCAGAGGTAAAAAGGAACGAACAGGCCCCTAGGCACTAAACGGATCCATTGCTGTGTTATCCAGTCATCTCTCCTCAGAGGCCTGGATTTCAATACCAGCGTATGGCTGTTTCTTGACTCACCCATCAGAAAACATCTCATCTACATATGGGAAACTTGCACGTTGGAGCTGTGTGAAAGCCTCTGTTTGGAAAAACCCTTCAGGACCCCAGTGCCACCGCTACATTCCAAGGTCTCCATAGACACAAAAAGACATTAGGACCCATCCACAGGAGAGTTTATTTCAACTCAGCCTCCTGGGTTGCTCCCCCAGATCCAGCAGATCTAACCTGTCTTGTTGCTAGGACACAATTGGAATGCGAGGTGGGCTACCCAGCCATCCATCCTTAGAACCCTGCTCGGAATCGTTGCCCTGGAGCCAACCAACAGGTCTCAATTGTCCTGCAGAAGAATCTTTGCAGTTTGGAGCTTCTCAGAACTAACATCGTGGGAAAACCCCCACGGCCTCGTGACCCCGCCGCCCCTTCATGAAGGGCCATCAGGGACAGAAACTCCAGCCTGAGCGATCTTCTGATCCTCGCCCTGACATCATAAGCACGAGATCTCGATTCAGGTCTGTAGATTGTTCCTGCCTTGTCCTCACCCAGAAACCTAAGCCTAGCTTGTTCTCAGATTTCCTTCCTCAGACTACTGGCCCACAAGCCTCCAGTTTGAAAACCAGAACTATAATGCAGCACTCTACCTGCCCTCAGGAAGAAAAACATTGCCCTCTGGGGCTACCCAGAAACTCCAAAAGAGGATCAACCTGCACGCCATACGACTGTACCCCAAATATATAGGCTGACCTGTGCACTATTGCCCTTTTTGACACAGCCTGAGCCTGGATTACCTGGCCCCACACAGAAAGCTGGCCGCTCACTGAGCACATCGGACCCACCATGGTCTTAGGTTGTCATCTCTTCCCAACCTCGGTTGTCAAGTTTCAGAACCTAGACCTTATCTCCAATCACTGCCCAGGCTTGAAAGTGATGCAGAAAACACAACTCCTTCCCCGTGGCAAGAAACCATGTGGTTGGCATGTTGTCCAACGTTCAGTGTAGTTGAAACCAGTGTGGCCCATGAGGCCCCGCTCATGTTTGCGGGCCACATTGGTCAAAACCACACATTGTGACCCTCACCCTGATCCCAGTCCTCAATAAGGCCTCTCAGTGGCTGGATGAAGAGATAGCATATTGGGCATGCCATGCCCGTAGGCCCCAAATTTTACCCATAGTTCGGGTTCTCCCTTCACTTTTCCCCAGAGCTCTTCTTTGGAATTCCTCTTTTGGCGGGACACCTGAGGTAACAAACCTGAAAGAGTCCTCCCATTCCACAGATTGACGAAAAACAATTGGGATCGGGCCAAATCCACAGAGAGGAAGATTCGTCCATGGCCCATGAGGCCTCCCCGACATTCCACGGCCATCTCTGATACAAAATCCAGAGACAAAAGCCTGAGCAAGCCCCTCAGACTCGCTCTTTCTTCATATCCGCAAGAGTTCTTCTCATGGTTTATAGATCGGGCCTGCCATACCTACGTCCCCAAACCTAAACTGAGTTTGTGTTTTCAGACTTCTGTCCTCAAAGTCCTGGGCCACACACCCTCCAGGCTGGGGCCCCTGGAGTCACACAGTAGGACTGTGCCTACCCAATACATGGGAATTCTGCCGATGCCATTGTCCAAAACAGTAAAATTTGGAGAACCCTACAAATCGCTGAGGCCATCCCATAGTGTAGGTCGCCCGGGACAAACAAGGGTGGTCTGATACCAGCTGAGCATCTACCTCCACTCATACCATAGATGGATGTCCCCTGAGAAGAAGATTGAACCAGACAGGACCCTAGGCCATAATCGGATACATTGCTTTGGATTACAGGCATGTCTCCTCAAAAGCCTGGATTCCAATACCAGCATAGAGGTTTTCCTGAGGCACCCATCAAAACAAATCTCGTCTCCACAAGGAACCTTGTGCATCGAGCTATGTCAAAAGCTTAGGAGAATACTTCAGGGTCTCGGTGCCACCGCCCCATTTTAAGGCCCTCATGGACACAAACACACATTAGGACCCATCCTCAGGAAAGTCCATTTCAAGTCAGCCACCCCGGTTTCTCCCGCAGAGCCATCAGATCTAAACTGTCTTGTTGCTGGGAGACAATTGGAATGCGAGGCCGGCTTCCCAGGCATCCAACCTCGAACAGTGACCTGGAGTCATTCCATATGGGATGTCCTGAAGCTGCCCAACAGGTCTCAATTTTCCCGCAGAAGGAATCCTTGAAGGGGGCATCCCACAACTCCCAACGTGGGAAAAACTCCATGGCCTTGAGATTCCGCTCCCTTCATGAAGGGTCCGTCATGCACAGAAACTCCAACGTGAGCCAACGTCTGATCCTCGCCCTGACTTCAGATGCATGAGATATAGGTTCAGATCTACAGTGGTACCTGCCGTGTCCTCGCCCTGAAACCCAAGTCTAGCTTGTGTTCTCAGACTTCCGTCCTCACACTCCTGGACATGAATCCCTCAAGTTTAAAATTCCGGACCGACAATGAAGCACTCTGCCTGCCCTCTAGAAAACAAATTTTGCCTAATGAGCTGCCCAGACAACTTATATGAGGATAAATCTACATGGCACTCAACTGTACCCAAAGTATATAGTCTAAACTGGGCACTAATGCACTCTCTGACACAACCTGAGCCCGGATCTCATGACCAACACCCAGACAGCTGACCGCACACTGAGCACATCAGACCCGCCATGGCCTTAGGTCATCATCTCTTCCCTACCTCCATTTTCAGGCTTCAGAACCTAGACCTTATCTCCAATAACTGCCCAAGGGTGACTGTGATGCAGAAATCAGAACACTTCCTTACCCATGGCAAGAAATCTTGTCGTTGGCAGGTTGTCCAACGTTCAGTGTAGGAGAAACCAGGATTCACCATGAGGCCCCGCCCATTCTTGTTTGCGAAGTGGGCATAAACACGCATTGTGACCCTCAGTGTGAGTCCTGTCCTCTAGTAAGTCCTCTCAGTCGCTCGACCATTAGATGACATAATGGGCTTGACATGTCCCTAGGCCCAAATTTGTAACCAGATTTCTGGTTGTCCAGTCGGCCCTCCCCAGGGCTCTACTCTGGAATACCTCATTTGGTGAGACACCTGAGGTTAAAAAACAAAACAAGGCAAATCACAACAACAACAAAACGGACTTCTTCCATCCCACAAAATGACCCCAAAATCTTGCGATGGGGACAAACCACCAGAGAGTAAGACTCGTCCATTTCCCCTGAAGTCAACCGGAAATTTCAGGACCATGAGTGACACGATATCCAGAGACAAAAACTTGAGCAAGAGCCTGACACTCGCCCTTTTTTCATATCCCGAAGAGTTCTCCTCATGGTCTGTAGATCAATACTGCCATACCTATTACCCGAAACATAAGCCGCGTTTGTGTTTTCAGACAACTGTCCAAACAGCTCTGCCTACACACCCTACAGGCTCAGGCCCCTGGAGCCAAACCTGAGGACTGTACTTGCCCTCTCCAAGGGAATTGTATGTGCCCATTCCAATGGCCACAACCTACTAATAGGATAAACCTCCAAACTCCCTGAGGCCATCCCAATAGTGGTGGCTCTCCAGGACAAACAGGAGCAATCTGAGCCCATCTGACACCTACATGCACTCAGACGCATAGACTGATGTCCCCAGAGGTAAAAAGGTACGAACAGGCCCCTAGGCACTATTTGGATTCATTGTTGTGCTATCCAGTCAACTCTCCTCAGAGGCCTGGATTTCAATACCAGCGTATTGCTGTTTCCTGACTCATCCCTCAGAACAAATCTCATTTACATATGGGAAACTTGCACGTTGGAGCTGTGTCAAAGCCTCTGTTTGAAAAAACCCTTCAGGGCCCCAGTGCCACCGCTTCATTCCAAGATCTCCATAGACACAAAAACATATTAGGATCCATCCACAGGAGAGTCCATTTCAACTCAGCCTCCTGGGTTGCTCCCCCAGATCCAGCAGATCTAACCTGTCTTGTTGCTAGGACACAATTGGAATGCGAGGTGGGCTACCCAGCCATCCATCCTTAGAACCCTGCTTGGAATCGTTGCCCTGGAGCCAACCAACAGTTCTCAATTGTCCTGCAGAACAATCTTTGCAGTTTGGAGCTTCTCACAACTAACATCGTGGGAAAACCCCCACGGCCTCATGACCCCCCCGCCCCTTCATGAAGGGCCATCAGGGACAGAAACTCCAGCCTGAGCGATCTTCTGATCCTCGCCCTGACATCATAAGCACGAGATCTCGATTCAGGTCTGTAGATTGTTCCTGCCTTGTCCTCACCCAGAAACCTAAGCCTAGCTTGTTCTCAGATTTCCTTCCTCAGACTACTGGCCCACAAGCCTCCAGTTTGAAAACCAGAACTATAATGCAGCACTCTACCTGCCCTCAGGAAGAAAAACATTGCCCTCTGGGGCTACCCAGAAACTCCAAAAGAGGATCAACCTGCACGCCATACGACTGTACCCCAAATATATAGGCTGACCTGGGCACTATTGCCCTTTTTGACACAGCCTGAGCCTGGATTACCTGGCCCCACACAGAAAGCTGGCCGCTCACTGAGCACATCGGACCCGCCATGGTCTTAGGTCGTCATCTCTTCCCAACCTCGGTTGTCAAGTTTCAGAACCTAGACCTTATCTCCAATCACTGCCCAGGCTTGAAAGTGATGCAGAAAACACAACTCCTTCCCCGTGGCAAGAAACCATGTGGTTGGCATGTTGTCCAACGTTCAGTGTAGTTGAAACCAGGGTGGCCCATGAGGCCCCGCTCATGTTTGCGGGCCAAATTGGTCAAAACCGCACATTGTGACCCTCACCCTGATCCCAGTCCTCAATAAGGCCTCTCAGTGGCTGGATGAAGAGATAGCATATTGGGCTTGCCATGCCCCTAGGCCCCAAATTTTACCCATAGTTAGGGTTCTCCCTTCACTTTTCCCCAGGGCTCTTCTTTGGAATTCCTCTTTTGGCGGGACACCTGAGGTAACAAACCTGAAAGGAGTCCTCCCATTCCACAGATTGACGAAAAACAATTGGGATCGGGCCAAATCCACAGAGAGGAAGATTCGTCCATGGCCCATGAGGCCTCCCCGACATTCCACGGCCATCTCTGATACAAAATCCAGAGACAAAAGCCTGAGCAAGCGCCTCAGACTCGCTCTTTCTTCATATCGGGAAGAGTTCTTCTCATGGTTTATAGATCGGGCCTGCCATACCTACGTCCCCAAACCTAAGCTGAGTTTGTGTTTTCAGACTTCTGTCCTCAAAGTCCTGGGCCACACACCCTCCAGGCTTGGGCCCCTGGAGTCACACATTAGGACTGTGCCTACCCAATCCATGGGAATTCTGCCGATGCAATTGTCCAAAACAGTAAAATTTGGAGAACCCTACAAATCCCTGAGCCCATCCCAATAGTGCAGGTCGCCCGGGACAAACAAGGGTGGTCTGATACCAGCTGAGCATCTACCTCCACTCATACCATAGATGGATGTCCCCTGAGAAGAAGATTGAACCAGACAGGACCCTAGGCCATAATCGGATACATTGCTTTGGTTTACAGGCATGTCTCCTCAAAAGCCTGGATTACAATACCAGCATAGAGGTTTTCCTGAGGCACCCATCAAAACAAATCTCGTCTCCACAAGGAACCATGTGCATCGAGCTATGTCAAAAGCTTAGGAGAATACTTCAGGGTCCCGGTGCCACCGCCCCATTTTAAGGCCCTCATGGACACAAACACACATTAGGACCCATCCTCAGGAAAGTCCATTTCAAGTCAGCCACCCCGGTTTCTCCCGCAGAGCCATCAGATCTAAACTGTCTTGTTGCTAGGAGACAATTGGAATGCGAGGCGGGCTTCCCAGGCATCCATCCTCGAACGGTGCCCTGGAGTCATTCCATATGGGATGTCCTGGAGCTGCCCAACAAGTCTCAATTGTCCCGCAGAAGGAATCCTTGAAGGGGGCATCCCACAACTCCCAACGTGGGAAAACCTCCATGGCCTCGAGATTCCGCTCCCTTCATGAAGGGGCCGTCATGCACAGAAACTCCAACCTGAGCCAACGTCTGATCCTCGCCCTGACTTCAGATGCATGAGATATAGGTTCAGATCTACAGGCGTACCTGCCGTGCCCTGGCCATGAAACCCAAGTCTAGCTGTGTTCTCAGACTTCCGTCCTCACACTCCAGGCCCCGAAGCCCGGAAGTTTCGCAATTCCAGACCCACAATGCAGCACTCAGCCTGCCCTCTAGAAAAAAAATTTGGCCTAATGAGCTGCCCAGGCACCTTATATGAGGATAAATCTACATGGCATTCGACTTTACCCAAAGTATATAGTCTAACCTGGGCACTAATGCACTGTCTGACACAACCTGAGCTCGGACCTCCTGACCAACACCCAGACAGCTGACCGCACACTGAGCACATCAGAACCGCCATGGCCTTAGGTCATCATCTCTTCCCAACTGCGGTTTTTCAGGCTTCAGAACCTAGACCTTATCTCCAACCACTGCCCAGGGGTGCCTGTGATGCAGAAATCAGAACTCTTCCTTACCCATGGCAAGAAACCTTGTGGTTGGCATGTTGTCCAACGTTCAGTGTAGGAGAAACCAGCATTCACCCGAAGGCCCCGCCAATTCTTGAGTGCGAAGAGGGCATAAACATGCATTGTGACCCTCAGCGTGAGTCCTGTGCTCTAGTAAGTCCTCTCAGTGGCTCGACCATTAGATGTCATAATGGGCTTGACATGTCCCTAGGCCACAATTTTTAACCAGATTTCTGGTTGTCCGGTCAGCCCTCCCCAGGGCTCTACTCTGGAATACCTCATTTGGTGAGACATCTGAGGTTAAAAAACAAAACAAAGCAAATCAACAACAACAACAACAAAACGGACTCCTTCCATCCCCAGAATGACCCAAAACTCTGGGAATGGGCAAAACCCCAGATAGTAAGACTCGTCCATTTCCCATGAAGTCACCCGGAAATTTCACGACCATGAGTGACACGATATCCAGAGACAAAAACTTGAGCAGGAGCCTCACACTCGCCCTTCTTTCAAATCCCGAAGAGTTCTCCTCATGGTCTGTAGATCAGTCCTGCCATACCTATGACCCGAAACATAAGCCGCGTTTGTGTTTTCAGACAACTGTCCAAACAGCTCTGGCCTACACACCCTACAGGCTCAGGCACCTGGAGCCAAACCTGAGGACTGTACTTGCCCTCTCCAAGGGAATTGTATGTGCCCATTCCAATGGCCACAACCCTACTAATAGGATAAACCTCCAAACTGCCTGAGGCCATCCCAATAGTGGTGGCTTCCCAGGACAAACAGGGGCAATCTGAGCTCATCTGAGCACCTACCTGCACTCAGACGCATAGACTGATGTCCCCAGAGGTAAAAAGGAACGAACAGGCCCCTAGGCACTAAACGGATCCATTGCTGTGTTATCCAGTCATCTCTCCTCAGAGGCCTGGATTTCAATACCAGCGTATGGCTGTTTCTTGACTCACCCATCAGAAAACATCTCATCTACATATGGGAAACTTGCACGTTGGAGCTGTGTCAAAGCCTCTGTTTGGAAAAACCCTTCAGGACCCCAGTGCCACCGCTACATTCCAAGGTCTCCATAGACACAAAAAGACATTAGGACCCATCCACAGGAGAGTTTATTTCAACTCAGCCTCCTGGGTTGCTCCCCCAGATCCAGCAGATCTAACCTGTCTTGTTGCTAGGACACAATTGGAATGCGAGGTGGGCTACCCAGCCATCCATCCTTAGAACCCTGCTCGGAATCGTTGCCCTGGAGCCAACCAACAGGTCTCAATTGTCCTGCAGAAGAATCTTTGCAGTTTGGAGCTTCTCAGAACTAACATCGTGGGAAAACCCCCACGGCCTCGTGACCCCGCCGCCCCTTCATGAAGGGCCATCAGGGACAGAAACTCCAGCCTGAGCGATCTTCTGATCCTCGCCCTGACATCATAAGCACGAGATCTCGATTCAGGTCTGTAGATTGTTCCTGCCTTGTCCTCACCCAGAAACCTAAGCCTAGCTTGTTCTCAGATTTCCTTCCTCAGACTACTGGCCCACAAGCCTCCAGTTTGAAAACCAGAACTATAATGCAGCACTCTTCCTGCCCTCAGGAAGAAAAACATTGCCCTCTGGGGCTACCCAGAAACTCCAAAAGAGGATCAACCTGCACGCCATACGACTGTACCCCAAATATATAGGCTGACCTGTGCACTATTGCCCTTTTTGACACAGCCTGAGCCTGGATTACCTGGCCCCACACAGAAAGCTGGCCGCTCACTGAGCACATCGGACCCACCATGGTCTTAGGTCGTCATCTCTTCCCAACCTCGGTTGTCAAGTTTCAGAACCTAGACCTTATCTCCAATCACTGCCCAGGCTTGAAAGTGATGCAGAAAACACAACTCCTTCCCCGTGGCAAGAAACCATGTGGTTGGCATGTTGTCCAACGTTCAGTGTAGTTGAAACCAGTGTGGCCCATGAGGCCCCGCTCATGTTTGCGGGCCACATTGGTCAAAACCACACATTGTGACCCTCACCCTGTTCCCAGTCATCAATAAGGCCTCTCAGTGGCTGGATGAAGAGATAGCATATTGGGCATGCCATGCCCGTAGGCCCCAAATTTTACCCATAGTTCGGGTTCTCCCTTCACTTTTCCCCAGAGCTCTTCTTTGGAATTCCTCTTTTGGCGGGACACCTGAGGTAACAAACCTGAAAGAGTCCTCCCATTCCACAGATTGACGAAAAACAATTGGGATCGGGCCAAATCCACAGAGAGGAAGATTCGTCCATGGCCCATGAGGCCTCCCCGACATTCCACGGCCATCTCTGATACAAAATCCAGAGACAAAAGCCTGAGCAAGCCCCTCAGACTCGCTCTTTCTTCATATCCGCAAGAGTTCTTCTCATGGTTTATAGATCGGGCCTGCCATACCTACGTCCCCAAACCTAAACTGAGTTTGTGTTTTCAGACTTCTGTCCTCAAAGTCCTGGGCCACACACCCTCCAGGCTGGGGCCCCTGGAGTCACACAGTAGGACTGTGCCTACCCAATACATGGGAATTCTGCCGATGCCATTGTCCAAAACAGTAAAATTTGGAGAACCCTACAAATCGCTGAGGCCATCCCATAGTGTAGGTCGCCCGGGACAAACAAGGGTGGTCTGATACCAGCTGAGCATCTACCTCCACTCATACCATAGATGGATGTCCCCTGAGAAGAAGATTGAACCAGACAGGACCCTAGGCCATAATCGGATACATTGCTTTGGATTACAGGCATGTCTCCTCAAAAGCCTGGATTCCAATACCAGCATAGAGGTTTTCCTGAGGCACCCATCAAAACAAATCTCGTCTCCACAAGGAACCTTGTGCATCGAGCTATGTCAAAAGCTTAGGAGAATACTTCAGGGTCTCGGTGCCACCGCCCCATTTTAAGGCCCTCATGGACACAAACACACATTAGGACCCATCCTCAGGAAAGTCCATTTCAAGTCAGCCACCCCGGTTTCTCCCGCAGAGCCATCAGATCTAAACTGTCTTGTTGCTGGGAGACAATTGGAATGCGAGGCCGGCTTCCCAGGCATCCAACCTCGAACAGTGACCTGGAGTCATTCCATATGGGATGTCCTGAAGCTGCCCAACAGGTCTCAATTTTCCCGCAGAAGGAATCCTTGAAGGGGGCATCCCACAACTCCCAACGTGGGAAAAACTCCATGGCCTTGAGATTCCGCTCCCTTCATGAAGGGTCCGTCATGCACAGAAACTCCAACGTGAGCCAACGTCTGATCCTCGCCCTGACTTCAGATGCATGAGATATAGGTTCAGATCTACAGTGGTACCTGCCGTGTCCTCGCCCTGAAACCCAAGTCTAGCTTGTGTTCTCAGACTTCCGTCCTCACACTCCTGGACATGAATCCCTCAAGTTTAAAATTCCGGACCGACAATGAAGCACTCTGCCTGCCCTCTAGAAAACAAATTTTGCCTAATGAGCTGCCCAGACAACTTATATGAGGATAAATCTACATGGCACTCAACTGTACCCAAAGTATATAGTCTAAACTGGGCACTAATGCACTCTCTGACACAACCTGAGCCCGGATCTCATGACCAACACCCAGACAGCTGACCGCACACTGAGCACATCAGACCCGCCATGGCCTTAGGTCATCATCTCTTCCCTACCTCAGTTTTTAGGCTTCAGAACCTAGACCTTATCTCCAATCACTGCCCAGGGGTGCCTGTGATGCAGAAATCAGAACTCTTCCTTACCCATGGCAAGAAATCTTGTGGTTGGCATGTTGTGCAACGTTCAGTGTACGAGAAACCAGGATTCACCATGAGGCCCTGCCCATTCTTGTTTGCGAAGTGGGCATAAACACGCATTGTGACCCTCAGCGTGAGTCCTATGCTCTAGTAAGTCCTCTCAGTGGCTCGACCATTAGATGTCATAATGGGCTTGACATGTCCCTAGGCCACAATTTTTATCCACATTTCTGGTTGTCCGGTCGGCCCTCCCCAGGGCTCTACTCTGGAATCCCCCATTTGGTGGGACACCTGAGGTTAAAAAACAAAACAAGGCAAATCAACAACAACAAAAAAACGGACTTCTTCCATCCCCAGAATGACCCAAAACTCCTTGGACGGGGCCAAACCCCCAGAGTGTAAGACTCGTCCATTTCCCATGAAGTCACCAGGAAATTTCACGACCATGAGTGACACGATATCCAGAGACAAAAACTTGAGCACGAGCCTCACACTCGCCCCTTATTCATATCCCGAAGTGTTCTCCTCATGGTCTGTAGATCAATCCTGCCATACCTATGACCTGAAACATAAGCCGCGTTTGTGTGTTCAGACGACTGTCCAAACAGCTCTGCCTACACACCCTACAGGCTCCGGCCCCTGGAGCCAAACCTGAGGATTGTACTTGCCCTCTACAAGGGAATTGTATGTGCCCATTCCAATGGCCACAACCTACTAATAGGATAAACCTGCAAACTCCCTGAGGCCATCCCAATAGTGGTGGCTTCCCAGGACAAACAGGGGCAATCTGAGCCCATCTGAGCACCTACATGCTCTCAGACGCATAGACTGATGTCCCCAGAGGTAAAAATGTACGAACAGGCCCCTAGGCACTATTCGGATCCATTGCTGTGGTATCCAGTCATCTCTCCTCAGAGGCCTGGATTTCAATAAGAGCATATGGCTGTTTCCTGACTCATCCGTCAGAACAAATCTCATCTACATATGGGAAACTTGCACGTTGGAGCTGTGTCAAATCCTCTGTTTGAAAAAACCCTTCAGGACCCCAGTGCCACCCCTTCATTCCAAGGTCTCCATAGACACAAAAACATATTAGGATCCATCCACAGGAGAGTCCATTTCAACCCAGATCCAGATTGCTCGCCCAGATCCAGCAGATATATCCTGTCTTGTTGCTAGGACACAATTGGAATGCAAGGTGGGCTACCCAGGCATCCATCCTTAGAACCCTGCTCGGAATCGTTGGCCTGGAGCCAACCAACATGTCTCAATTGTCCTGCACAAGAATCTTTGCAGTTTGGACCTTCTCACAACTAACATCGTGGGAAAACCCCCACGAACTCGAGACCCCGCCCCTTCATGAAGGGGCCATCAGGGACAGAAACACCAACCTGAGCGATCTTCTAATCCTCACCCTGACTTCAGAAGCACGAGATCTCGATTCAGGTCTGTAGATTGTTCCTGCCTTGTCCTCACCCAGAAACCTAAGCCTAGCTTGTGTTATCAGATTTCCGTCTTCAGACTACTGGCCCACAAGCCCTCCAGTTTGCAAACCAGAACTATAATGCAGCACTCTGCCAGCCTTCAGGAAGAAAAACATAGCCCTGTGGGGCTACCCAGAAACTCCAAATGAGGATCAACCTGCATGCCATTCGACTGTACCCCAAATATATAGGCTGACCTAGGCACTATTGCCCTTTCTGACACAGCCTGAGCCTGGACTTCCTGGCCCCACCCAGAAAGCTGGTCGAACACTGAGCATGCCGGATGAGCCATGTCCTTAGGTCGTCATCTCTTCCCAACCTCGGTTGTCAAGTTTCATAACCTAGACCTTATCTCCAATCACTGCCCAGGCTTGTAAGTGATGCAGAAATCACAACTCCTTCCCCGTGGCTAGAAACCATGTGGTTGGCATGTTTTCCAATGTTCAGTGTAGTTGAAACCAGTGTGGCCCATGAGGCCCCACCCATGTTTATGGGCCACATTGGTCACAAACACACATTGTGACCCTCAGCCTGATCCCAGTCCTCAGGTAAGGCCTCTCAGTGGCTGGATGAAGAGACAGCATATTGGGCTAGCCATGCCCCTAGGCCCCAAATTTTACCCATAATTCGGGTTGTCCCTTCGCTTTTCCCCAGGGCAATTCTTTGGAATTCCTCTTTTGGCGGGACACCTAAGGTAACCAACCTGAAAGGAGACCTCCCATTCCACAGATTGACGAAAAAGAATTGGGATCGGGCCAATTCCACAGAGAGGAAGATTCGTCCATGGCCCATGAGGTTTCCCAGACAATCCACGGCCATCGCTGATACCGAATCTAGAGACAAAAGACTGAACAAGCACCTCAGACTCGCTCTTTCTTCATATCCTGAAGAGTTCTTCTCATGGTTTATAGATCGGGCCTGCCATACCTACGTCTCCAAACCTAAGCTGAGTTTATGTTTTCAGACTTCTGTCCTCAAAGTCCTGGACCACACACCCTCCAGGCTTCGGTCCCTGGAGCCACACATAAGGACTGTGCCTACCCAATCCATGGGAACTCTGCCCATTCCATTGTCCAAAACCGTAAAATTAGGAGAACCCTCCAAATCCCTGAGGCCATCCCAATAGGGCATGTCGCCCGTGACATACAAGCGCGGTCTGATAGCAGCTGAGCATCAACCTCCACTCATACCATAGATGGATGTCCCCAGAGAAGAAGATTGAACCAGACAGGACCCTGGCCAATCGGATCCATTGCTTTGGTGAGAGGCATGTCTCCTCAAAAGCCTGGATTCCAATACCAGCATAGGGGTTTTCCTGAGGTAGCAATCAGAACAAATCTCGTCTCCACAAGGAAACATGTGCATCGAGCTCTGTCAAAAGCTTAGGAGAATACTTCAGGGTCCCGGTGCCACGGCCCCATTCCAAGGCCCCATGGACACAAACACACATTAGGACCCATCGTGAGGAAAGTCCATTTCAAGTCAGCCACCCCGGTTGCTCCCGCAGAGCCATCAGATCTAAACTGGCTTGTTGCTAGGAGACAATTGGAATGCGAGGCTGGCTTCCCAGGCATCCTCCCTCGAACAGTGCTATAGAGTCATTCCATATGGGATGTCCTGGAGCTGCCCAAAGGCCTCAATTGTCCTGCAGAAGGAATTCTTGAAGGGGGCAACCCACAACTCCCACGTGGGAAAAACTCCATGGACACGAGATTCCGCTCCCTTCATGAAGGAGCCGTCAGGCACAGAAACTCCAACCTAAGCCAAAGTCTAATTCTCTCCCTGACTTGAAATGGATGAGATATTGGTTCAGATCTGCAGGGGGTACCTGCCGTGCCCTTGCCCTTAGCCCAAGTATAACTTTTGTTCTCAGAATTCCGACCTCACTCTCCTGGCCTCAAAGCCCTCATGATTGGTAAATCCGGTCCCACAATTAAGCACATGGCCTGCTTTCTGGAAAAAAAATATTGCCTAAAGAGCTGCCAAGGCAACTTATATGAAGATAAACCTACACGGTACTCGGCTTTGCCCGAATTATATAGTCTAACCTGGGCACTAATGCACTGTCTGACACAACCTGAGCCCGGACTTCCTGACCAACACCCAGACAGCTGACCGCACACTGCGCACATCAGACCCGCCATGGCCTTAGGTCCTCATCTCTTCCCTACCTCAGTTTTCAGGCCTCAGAAACTAGACTTTATCTCTGCCTGGGGATGAGTGTGATGCAGAAATCAGAACTTCTCCTTACACATGGCAAGAAGCCTTGTGGTTGGCATGTTGTCCAACGTTCATTGTAGGAGAAACTAGCATTCACCCTGAGGCCCGCCTATTCTTGAGTGCGACGAGGGCATAAATATGCATTGTGACCCTCAGGGTGAGTCCTGTCCTCTAGTAAGTCCTCTCAGAGCCTGGATCACTAGATGTCATAATGGGCTTGACATAGCCCTACGCCCCAATTTTTAACCAGATTTCTGGTTGTTCAGTCACCCCTCCCCAGAGCTCTACTCTGGAATTCCTCATGTGGTGGGACAACGGAGGTTAAAAAATGAAACGAAACAAAGCAACAACAACAACAAAAAAAACGACTTCTTCCATCCCAAGAATGACCCCAACCTCTTTGGAAGGGGCCAAATCGCCAGAGAGTAAGACTCGTCCATTTCCCATGAAGTCACCCGGAAATTTCACGACCATGAGTGACATGATATGCAGAGACAAAAACATGAGCAATAGCCTCACACTCGCCCTTTTTTCATATACCGAAATGTTCTCCTCATGGTCTGTAGATCAGTCCTGCCCTACCTATGACCCGAAACAGAAGTCGAGTTTGTGTTTTCAGACAACTGTCCAAACAGCCCTGGCCTACACACCCTATAGGCTCAGGCCCCTGAAGCCAAACCTGAGGACTGTTCTTGCCCTCGCAAGGGAATTGTGTGAGCCCATTCCAATGGCGACAACGCAACTAAAAGTATAAACCTTTAAATTCCCTGAGGCCATCCCATAGTGTTGGCTTCCAAGGACAAACACGGGCAATCTGAGTTCATCTGAGCACCTACCTGCACTCTGACCCATAGATAGATGTCGCCCGAGGTAAAAAGAAACCAACAGGCCCCTAGGCACTAATCGGATCCATTGCTTTGGTTTCCAGGCATCTCTCCTCAGAGGCCTGGATTTCAATACCAGAATATGGCTGTTTCTTGACTCACCCATCAGAACAAATCTCCTCTACACATGGGAAACTTGCATGGTGGACCTGTGTCAAACCTCTGTTTAGGAGAAGTCTTCAGGGCCCTAGTGCCACCGCTTAATGCCACAGTCTCCATAGACACAAAAACATATTAGGACCCATCCACAGGAGAGTCCATTTAAACTCAGCCTCCTCGGTTGCTCCCCGAGATCCAACAGATCTAGCCTGTCTTGTAGCTAGGAGAATATTGGAATGCGAGGTGGGCTACCCAGCCATCCATCCTTAGAACCCTGCTCAGAATCGTTGGCCTGGAGCCAACCAACTGGTCTCAATTTTCCCACAGTAGAATCTTTGCAGTTTGGAGCTTCTCACAACTCCCATGGTGGGAAAACCCCCACGGCCTCGTGATTCCCCCCCTTTATGAAGGGGCCATCAGGGACAGAAAGTCAAACCTGAGGCATCGTCTGATGCTCAACCTGACTTCAGGTGCAAGAGATCTCGATTCAGGTCTGTAGATTGTGCCTGCCATGTCCTCACACAT
>NW_028134230.1:0-61670 GCF_964662115.1 Mustela nivalis | reverse complement strand
CCATCGTTAGGCCTGTGGGTGAGTGAGGGTTTGAAGGAGTAAGCTTCCCAGTCCCTCGCTCACCTCCAGAAGGCCTTCTCTGCACCCGCGTGCCTTCATGCCTCTTCCCCAATGCAAGGGTGATGCAGATCATGGAGCCAGCCAGCACCCTGGCTGGCTCCACACCATGAGGTTTGGCTTTCCCCCGTCGGCTGAAGTGGCCCCTTGGAGGCTCCCAGAAGTTTCTAGAGCCTGAGCTGTCCATTGCAGAGGCAGGGTGGAGTTCCTAGAGCTGGGCTGTCACGGGAAGGGGAGCGATGGACAGCACAGGCTGCCTGGCTTCTTGTACCTTCTTCCTTGTGGGATGCATGATATTGTGGTGCAGACAAGCATGTCACAGCCCCGGTTGAGACCATGGAGTCCTCCTTAGGGAGCATGATTAGTGCAGGAGGCTTGTGGGCCATCGCCCGGGGCAGGTGTGCCCTGGGCGAGGGTCATGGCGGCGGGCCTTAGGGGCTGTGAGGTTTGGCCCACACATTTCTTGGCCCACGGATGTGCCGCTCTCAGGCTTCTGAAGCTCCTGGTGTCCCAGAACGGCAAGAGTCACGGGGTGTGAGGACAGGTTCCTCCACAGCGGTCCTCCTCGGCCAGCCCGGGACAGAACCGAGTCTCTTTCCTCACTTCCAGCTCCCTCTTTGACCCGCCGCAGTGTGCTTCCAGCCCCCACGGCTCCGAAATTCTCCTGGGAGGTGTTGCCGTGGGAGGATGTGGGAGTGCCAACCCACAGACACTGTGGAGTCATCTGTTCTCAGTGCCCTTGAGCTCTTTGTGGCCCTTGATGGCTCTTCCTAGAGACTCCCCTCCTGTGGGCACCAGGCATCACTCACCAGTTGTTCCTCCTTCTGATCCGTCTGTCTGCCTGCACCAGCCAGTGCAGCCAGGTGTCAGCTTCCACCCAGACCTGGGGGGTCCTCCGTCCCCATGGAGTTCTCCCTGCACCTGCCCATGGTCTGTGCCGCCGCCTCCCCAACCTACCTGAACTGAAGTATATTCTTCTTTCAAAGTGCTTCTGTCCCCAAGCTCCCCATGTCCGTCGGTGGCATCATCGTCTGCCCAGCTCTCCAGGTCTGGGGCCTGGGTACCCTGCATCCAGCATGTCCTTCCCACCCACCCTCCCCACCGCCAATGGACTGCTCATTCCAAATGTTCGGTGTTTCTGAGTTGTCTGCTGGCTCCCACATTTCCTGATGCATAAACCTTACCTATGGGGTTTTTGGTGTTCCTTTTTTTTAACACGGATGGCAGGATGGTTTCCCTGGTTCTTGTTCTTCCTTCTCTCGGGAAGCTGCCTCTTGTGTTTTGTTCAAACCGTAGTCACTTCGCAGACTTTGTAAGTGTGGTTCACTACCGAGTCCATGTATGTGGGTGACATTTCCTTTCCTTTCCTTTCCAACAATTTGTGTTTTTCCCAGGAGTTAACCATCACCTTGTTTTGTTTTGTTTTGTTTTGTTTTGTTTTAATTTTCTCTTTGGCAATATTTTCTGTGTTTCTATAATAATTCTTCCCTGAGTCTCTAGAAGAGCCCTCATTCTGTCTTGATGCCCCACTCTCTGTGGCTGAATGTAGTCAGTTGGGTGAGCGATCACTCCCAGTTTTCCTGGGGACGTTACCCCTGGAGCCCACCAACCATTGCCCAGGCCTGGAGGGGCTGTTCTCCAGGTTTGCTGTGATCTCTCTGCCCCGCTGTGTTGGGCTCCCCATTTTCTGAGTCTGTCTTCCCATTTCTCAGATGAGCCCTGAGTTTGGTGGGGACAGATGTTTTAGGAGCTCCCAGAATCAGGGGGTTTGAGGGGTAACTATTTTGGGATTTGACTGTTGAATGTCTTCCCTCCTCACCTCAAATGTGACTGATAGAGTTTTGGAGGAATCGCCCCGGAGGTTCTGCCTCCTGGAACTGTTGCTGAGGAATCTGGGGTCATTCTGGTTCTCAGTCTTCCTGTGTACCTGCCCTCCTGCCACCAGAAGCCTCATGTTTTCCCTTTATATCTGGTTTCCTGAGATTTCCCAGTACCGTGCGTGGTCTGGGGGTCTGTTTGGTTACCTGTCTCTTGCTCAGCAGGCGTGGGGGCTGTGCCCCTCACTTCTGCCCCTCCCTTTCTGTGCTGCGGTTGTGACAACTCCCCTCTTCGTCCCCTCTTCTTCCTGAATTTCACGTCAGCAGGGCACTGAAACTCCCAGACTGACCCTGTAATGTTCTTATCTTTTCTCCCCAACGTTCCATCTCTTGGACTTTTTGTTCCCTTTTCTGAGAGATTGCCATAACTTTTTTCCATTTTTTTTTTTTGTCGAGTTTTTTTCTATCTGCCGTAATTTAATTATTAGGAACGCTTCTTTTTTATATAATCAGTTTTATTCTAGAATAGTGTTCTGCTCTTGTTGCATGGATATGTTCTCTTGTTGTGTGGATTTGCTATCTCCTCCTCTCTCTGGGGCTATGACTGGTTATAGTTCTCTTCCTGTGGTGTGTCCTAGTTCTTCACATGCTGCTTCTCAGCTTGGAGACTGCCTGACCATCTGTGATTATCGCTGAGACCCACAAGGGCTGTGTGTACGCAGGTGCAGCGGTCTGGGCCACGGCAGGACTCAGGAACCATCGTGCAGGCACGAGCACGGCACCCAAGCACCACCAGCCCCTGACACGCTTCCTTCTGCCCTTCGTGTGGACAAGAGTGTTTTCTCGTTAACACTTTTTCTAGGAGTTTGATTTTGTCCTTAAAACCTGTATGTGGCATTCCACGCCTGACCATCTGTGATTATCGCTGAGACCCACAAGGGCTGTGTGTACGCAGGTGCAGCGGTCTTTCTGCCCTTCGTGTGGACAAGAGTGTTTTCTCGTTAACACTTTTTCTAGGAGTTTGATTTTGTCCTTAAAACCTGTATGTGGCATTCCACAGGAGTCGGGACAGGGTGTGGCCTCCAGACCAATGAGCACCCTCACTCTGCCTCACCTCTCCCCAGACTCGAGTCAGCAGCTGCCCTCCCCACCAAAGAGCAGGGACCCTCCAGCTGCCTAACCTCGGGCCCCAGCCTGAGACTGCCTCCTGCATCTTGGGGGCAGAGCCCCTGAGATCAGCCCATTTTTGCTGTGTGCGTTGGGGCCAGTCAGTGAGCCCCTCAGGGCTGCAGTGTCCTACTCTGTCAGAGGAATGATAAGGTGCTTGCTTTCCAGGGCTGATAGGAGGGTTCAGAGATATGATACATGAGGTACTCAGAACCCTGCCTGGGTCTATGGCTATACGCACTGACTTCGTCCGGTCCCAGCTCCCTTGTGTCTTCTGGGAAGACCTCCGACTTCCCTGTGCAGGGCAGAGACTTGCACTCGGTGCCTCCGAACGCCACGCTCACGTCCCCTGCCATGCCTGCTGAGCTGCTGTAATTATTTAGTGTGTGTCTGTCGATCCAACCAGACCAGGCATTCTAAATCCTTCTGTGCTGTGGGTCCTTCCCTGTGGCGTTCTGCTGAAGGTGGTGGACCCATTGATAGAAATTTTCTTTTTTTTAAGATTTCTTTTATTTATTTGAGAGAGAGAGAGAGAACATGAGAAAGGGGAGTGTCAAAGGGAGAAGCAGACTCCCTGCTGAACAGGGAGCCTGACGCAGGACTCAATTCTGGGACTGCAGGATCATGACCCGAGCTGAAGGCAGTCACCTAATGAGCTAGCCAGGTGCCCCCAGAACATTCTTACGTATAACATAAAACGCAGAGACATAGGGTTATTAAAATATTTGTAAGAACTGATCTGTGACATGACGTGTGTGAGTCTTTATTAACACATCAAGAAATGAGATTTACCACTGGGTCTAATGAGTGCCCTAATTTCACAGGAAAGATGTGCATAGATGATATTTTGAGAACAACAAATGGTATGAATATACCCATGACTTCTGCTGCCGACAAAGTCGCAGGGACTTCTAGCATCACTTCTGCCTTCCCGAGGAGAGGGAACGCTGCTCTTCACCAGGGGACGAGCGGAAATAAAAGATAATTCTTTCTAATCTAAGACCTCTTGGATTCTGCATTGAACATTATCTGGACTGGGAGCTTCTAAGAATTCACTGTTCCATTTATCTTTATAACTTCGGTCTCAGGTACAGAGCTTGGGACACAGGAAGGACTTAGCATGTTTCTTTTAAATTAATAAACCTAGGACATGCCACAGAACAGGTGAGGCTCCTTCCTTATTAGAAGCTAAAATCTGTAGGCAAATAACTGATGCAAGATAGAAGCTGGGAGATGCTGTAAGGCAGGCAGTTAGGAAGGTAGATGGCCAGGGATGCGTGCGTGTATGTGTGGGTGCATGTGGTCAGGAGTGCCAGGACTGGGTGTGTGTGCATGTGCGGTCTGGAGTGCAGGACCTGGGTGTGTGTGCATGTGTGTGCGTGAGGTCAGGAGTGCGGGGCCTGAGTGTATGTGTGTGTCTGTGTGTGTGTGTGTTCTGGAGTGCAGGGTCTAGGTGTGTGTGTGTGTGTCCGTGTGCTGTCCGGAGTGTAGGGCCTATGCGTGCATGTGCATGTGTTTGTGGTCAGGATTGCGAGACCTGTTGTGTGTGTGTGCGTGTGTGTGTGTGTGCGTGCCTCCGTGTGTGCGGTTACGAGTATGGGGCCTTGGTGTGTGTGCATGGGTGTGTGCAGTCAAGAGTGCATGGCCTGGGTGTGTGTGTGCATGTGTGTGCAGTCAGGAGTACAGGGCCTGGGTGTGTGTGTGTGCATGTTGTGTGCATGCATGGTCAGGAGTGTGGGGCTTGGGTGTGTGTGTGTGCATATGTGTGGTCATGAGTCCAGGGCGTCTGTGTGTGTTTGTGTATGTGCAGTCGAGAGTGCAGGCCCTGGGTATGTATGTGTGTGTGTGCGCACATGGTCAGGAGTGTGGGGCTTGGGTGTGTCTGTGCACGTGTGGTTTGTGTGTGCACGTGTGTGGTCAGGAGTGTGAGGCCTGGATGTACATGTGCGTGTGTATGTGCACACGTGTGGGAGGAATGCAGGGCCATGATGGAGCTGTGTGTGTCTCACATGTTGTGACTCTCTGGCTGTGAATCTCTCTCCTTGACTGGAGCAGGATTTCCATGGACACAGACCATGTTTCATTTATGTTTGTGCAATGGGACTGATAATTTGAAAGTATTAAGAGGATGTATTTTCATTCCCTAATAATCATGCTCCCTGCACTCTGGCCTGTCCCCAGGGCCAAGGAACGCAGCCCCAGGAAGGCCAAGAGAGGGAAGGAGGTCTGGAGATGAAGGCACCACCTGCCACGACAGCCAGGGGAGTGGACAGGTCTCCTTGCTGGGGAAGGGCCCTGAGGAGACACGGCTGAGGGCACTACCACCTTGCATCTGTCGGAGACCCTGGTCCCTTGGCATTGCCAGCTCACGTCGGCCACGGAAGGGAAATGCTGCAGTGATGGTGGGGCTCTCGGCTGCCATGCGGCGTAAAGGGAGCCAACGTGGCCACGTAAGGCAGCTGAGGGCGGTGGGCCAGGGAGTCCAGGGTGTGCAGGGAGAGGAGACAGGCTGGGGATGGGCAGGAGCACAAGGCTGAGACTCCGGGTAGGGCAGTAGCAGGCAGCTTTGACGGGGGACCTCACACACACTCCCAAGCGTTCACCAGTGACAGACTCACGCCCTGGATGCCAGCAGGACGCCTGGTGGCCACGGGGCAGAGCCTCTGGGAAGAGGAGCTCCAACCCAGCTTACTGTGCCTGCCACCCTGAGGACATCTGGGTTTCCCTCCCCAGACGACTCACCAGCACTTGGAGTGCAGGGTTGGAACACCACCTCCACGTGACGAAGCGAAGAGGCAGCGATGGGCCGCAGCAGAGCCCTGTGGCACAGTGGGACTGCACACGCTGTTCTCATCACGGCGCACCTGCCCCCAGGTCAGCACAGTCCCCGGCATCAGTCCTCCCTCTACCCAGTTGAGATGGGCCTGTGAAGTCCTCTGCCTTCATTCTATCGCGGGGGAAGGAGCCTGAGTGCCTGCTTCCGTTGGTTGTCCCCGACCAGGATGGGGCTGAAAGCTGCTATTCTAAGTTCCCTCTCTCCTATCTTCCCCACCCTCCCGCATGCCAGATTTTAGTAAAAAAAAAAAAAAATCAATAAACAAATTCCCAAAATAAGAGGATTCCTAAATAATACTATCAATGGATCAAATGGAGCCATGAAAGAAAATTCAGAGAAGACCTGACTCTAATAGAAACATGTTCACAGTGACGATGAGATGAATTTTGCAGGTTACAAAGGTTCTACAGATTTCTAGAGAAAACAACTCAAAATGTACATGAAGCTTTGTCGACGTGTGCATTTTCCTGTGAACTACAGGTTGAGCTTGTCCCAATTTCACCAAGGAAAGAAGAGCAAGCATCCTTCCTGACTGTGTGACCCGGCCGCACTCTGCCCACTCTGTGGGGGGCACAGGGTCCTTGATGGCAGGGGGCAGCCCCCACGCATGCGGGAAGAGGCAGATGGGGGTTCCAGGCCAGCGTCAGGACACGAGGAGTGTGCCTTCTCCTGGCCTGGTACCCAGGCTGGGACCCCTGTGTGACTGTCCCAGGGAGCTGGCTATACACATAAAGACTCCGTGAGATCCTATGTTAACACGCCTGCTACTCACTTGGAAGCTCCTGTTTGCCGGAACTGTGTCTTCTTGAGGGGTGAGTTGTGGTCTGGCTCTGAGGAAGCACCAGACAGCGGCTGGTTCGCAGCCGCTGCCACCCTTCTCTTTGGCCACAGAGGCAACCTTTCCCCCCAAGATGGATTGGAGTCGGGGTGGGATTGGGATGGGACAGGGTTGGGAAGGGTCGGGATGGGGTCAAAAATGGGTCAGGATGGGGTCAGGAAAGGTTCGGGATGGGGTCAGGATGGGGTTGGGACGGGGTCAGGATGGGATGGGGTCACAATGGGGTCGGGACACAGCAGGTGTAGTGTCATCTGTCATCAGTAATGAGAGTTCTTCTAAAAATTTTAAGGAGCTCTGCCATTTTCTTCTGCTCCTGGATGTGACAACGGCAGCCCAATGACTCTTACAAGACCTCCCCACCGCCGCGCCCCGGTTGTTGGACTTTGGATTTATGAGGGCTCTTGGGCCCAGCATTGCACTTCGTCCTTCCTTCGTGCCCGCATGTCCTGTGCTGTAGGGATGAGGCACGGTGATCTTGATGTCCCATGACTTGTGTGTGGTCACAGGGATGTGGCAGAGTCAGGACCACAACCACCACCAGCCCTCCTGAGCTAGCCTCTCAGTGCTCAGGGCGCAGCTGGGAGTCCTTCTGAGAGAATTCACCCACTCTGTTCCTAAATAGTCCGTCAACCGCGGGGGGACACGCCAGGGACTCCTCTGCTTGGCGTGGACCTGTGTGTTTTCGCTTTGGCTACCCACCGCCGTCAGAGGCAGGGCGCGAGTCAGAGAAGGGCTCAGTGCTGCTGCTGCCCACCACTCGGCACCCGTGGGCCAAGTCCCCACCCTTTCCTCGTGCCCTGGTTCCTGGTGCGAACCCGACTTATTCTGTGCCACTGAGCTTGCGCCAGCAGCTAACCCTCTGGTGCCCGCCCCATTGCCCTGGCTGGTCGACCCGCTGACTCCTGCGACTGCACCACCATTCCGCCATTCGGTCAGAACGCGGCATGTCCTGGCCATAGAGGGGTCTGCTGTTCCAGTCCTCTGTGGATTTTGGCTTTGGTCTCATGAGCATGAGTACACGCTCCAAGCTCGGGGTCTCCAAATCCCTGTGTACCTGGGTTGTGCCAGGAAAGCAGGAGCTGGGTGCTGAGTTCAGCTGTGACCTTTGGCTCGTGCCCTGGCTCTCGGGTCTCCCTCTGTGGATGCCTCCTATGTACGTTCAGCCCACCACCCTGTCTGGGGCGAATTTCACTTCCATTTGGAGCCTTACCCATGGGTATGGGGGCAGAAGGGGGTTAGGCCCAACTTTCTGTTTTGATCGGGGGCAGGCTGGAACACATGGAAACAGAATTTGGGGTTATCAGCAAACTCTACCCCCAGCTCTCTTAGTCTCATACGAAAAACCATGGGTTATCTGTTCTGACTTGGTGATTTATAGTCTCATTCCAAGAAACCAGAAACACCTTTGCGAGAAATCACCTTTTCCTGGGGCAGCATCTCTCCCCTTTTTGCTTTCTGTGCCCTGCAGCCTTATGTTCCATGCATGCCCCTGCCCCACGCCCCTCAGGCTCCCCTGGGTTCACTCCTCAGGCCTTTTATGCCAGAAAGGGCCCAGCAGAAGCAGACTTAGTGATGGATGGATGGATGTCGTGGATGGACAGATGGGTGGACAGACTGGTATGGATGGATGGATGGATGCACAGCTGATGGGACAGATGGATGGTCAGTGCATGGATTATGGACGGATGGTCAGTGGGTGAATGGATGGTGGATGGATGGTCGGGCATAGATGGATGATGGTCAGTGGATGGATTATGGATGGATGGTGGATGGACAGATGCATGGATGATCGGTGGACGGGCAGAAAGATGGATGGCATAGACAGAGGGATGGTCAGTGAAGAGATGATGGACGGATGGTTGAAGGATGGTCGGTAGGCAGATGGACGGGTGGATAGATGGATGGTCGATGGAATGATGGAAAGAAGGGCATAGATGGAAAGATGGGCATAGACAAATGGACAGACAGATGGATGGTCGGTGGTGGACTATGGATGGGTTGTCGATGGAAAAATGGAAAGATGGGCATAGATGGATAGACAGATGGACAAAAGGCAGAGAAGAGGGACTCCTCCTCTCTGCAGCCACTACAACTCTCTTTCCGTCTTTCTTTGGAAAAGCTACCCACACCTGCCTTGTTATTGTGCCTGCTCGACTCAAGCACACTCCCAGCTGGGAGGTTGTGTGGTTTCTCTAGGACCACCAGAGTAAAAGTGTACCCGCAGTGGGAAAGCCACGGGCATTCCAAAACTTGAGTGGCTAGATCTCTGCCTGAAGCACCAGCCACAGATCACTGTTCTCCCTTCATGTTTAGGAGCTGAAAGTTTTCCGACGGGAAACTCTGCAGGCCTGCCCTCTCACACCTGCTTAACGTGCCTTCCAAGTGCTCCCAAGTGTCTTCATTCTTTCCATAGGTGCTGCCAGTTCTCATCAAATTTTAATTTTAAACAAAGACATTCAAAAAGCACAACCAGGGAGAAAATGCGGTAGGTTCTCTGACAGCAAAGGGAGCATCACGGATGACGCCATGTGTTGGAGTGTCTGCCTTTCACTCCCTCCCAGACTAGGCACCATGAGAAACAAAGGCGCATGCATCCCATGCAGCAGGTCCCCTGAGACAGCCCCTCCCTCAGGCCACCTGTTCCAATACCAACACCGTGGTCATGCTTGTCTTGGATCCCAGCCACTCAGAGGAGCCTGTACTACCCACCCCTGACGGGAAACAGTAGCAAGCACTCAGCTCTAGCTCTGGACCCTACAGGGGGCTTCCCAGTGCCACGAGGAGACCTGCTCCTGCCTGTGTAATCGTCCCCTGGGCCCCAAACACAAGTTTTCAGTTTTTTCTTTATTCTTTGCAATCTTGTGTACCAGCCACGCTCTGTCCTTTGCTGTAAAACCACAGGTGAACCTGCGTACTCCATGGCTGGGGCCGAGCAAGAGCAACGTGGCCTGGGGATGGCAGTCATCCACACTGGCTGCCCCGAAGCCCTTGCTGACTTCCGAGGCCCTGTTGGTTGGCGCGAGGCAGAGATGAGGTTCTCGGGGCTGAGCTAACACAGCTTGCCTGGCTGGCTCAAGCTGCACGGGGCCACCACTCACAGGACTGTGTGCGCCTCCCCCAGCCGTGCTGGGAAGATGCCATCTGCTTCCGCAACAGGCTCCGGCAAGGATCCTGAGATGCCCTGTCCCAGCTGGGAGCGCGTGTGCCCTCCCCATCTTCCCAGAGAGATCACCGCCCACACACACTGAAGGACACCGTCCAGGGTGTACTGAAGACAGTGGTAAAGTCTCGGATGAGGCAGCCAGAGCACACTTCATGAGCCCCCAAGGGGCTGTCCACCTCCTGTACCCTACTGGCTGTTGCCCGCTTGCATCTTGCTTCATGAAATCCCAGCCTGGTCGCTGCAGAGAAATGAGTCTTGGTGATGGAGGGACAGGTTCCCCTGTCTCTGAGCATGGCTCCTCCTGGTCAGGTGCCGGGTACGATGGGAGGCAGGCAGCTGTGGGGGGGGGCGGGGGCTTGTTGGGGACGCTACAAGCAGCCATAAGATACATCGGATGTGGCTCGTGAAATCCTGGGCTCCCTCAGCACAGCCTGTTGTATTCCTGATGACAGACCCATGTTCCTGCAGGAAATGGTACAGTATGTATGTAAAAGACACATCTATATTCACACATACTACCTGGATTCCAGCAAGCGCCACCGGGATTAAATGACCTTGGTGAGGTCTTGCAAAAATCACATGTCACCTGCTGCTGGCCCCTATAACAACTTCCAGGCATCTGCGTTCTTGAACATCAGCCTTCCTGGCCCATTGAACCCACATGGTTTCTTAGTATCTGTCCATCAGCCAGAGGTCCGGAGTTGTTTTTAAGGCTGTAGTTTGGATCCGAGAGTTGAGCATTCGCTTCTTGGGCACTGGTCTGAGTTATTCTGCAATGCTCCGTGACGCGAAGTTGCTGTGGGAGGACCCAGACCTGCCGCTCATCACCAGTTGTGGCAGTTTGTGTCTGCAGAACTATTGGCCACAGTACCAGCACCTCCTGCCAGGTTGAGTGTGAGGATTCAGCGGGATTGCACACATAAACCACTCAGAACATGTCTTGTACTATCATCCATGCAAGAAAAAAATAACTCTGCAAGAAGATAAAATGAAATTAGGGCTTTTTGCTAAACCCGACAGATTTAACACGTGGAGAGTTTTTTTTTTTTTCCTTTCCCAAAACTCTACTAAAATGAGAATTAAGGAATAAGAAAACACACAAATCCCCAACAACACTTGAAAACAAGAGAAGTGACCATGCAGAAACAGTCTCTAAGTTTTTTAAAAGCAGAGGGTGGACTGAGGAGTTGGCTGAGCCACGAAGAGCAGCGTGAGGGCTTGCAGAAGCTGCGGCAGGCGAGGGGCAGGAACACCTGCAGGAGCAATCAGACCAAGGTGCTAGAGGCCTGGGCCTTGGGGTGAGCCATCCCCCATGGCATGTGCTTTGCTCACACCTTCTTCACTCTTCAGCCCAACCTAAATTCGAGGGTACCAGGTGCTGCAGAGAACAGGAAAGAGGAAGCAGGCCCAAAGTTGGGGTTTTGGGGAAAGCATAAATCCAGACCAACACCCCTCCCACAGCTTTCCCACCTCTGCAAAAACAGCCCCCTCCAGGCCACTGTCTTCATCCCTCCCCCCAGGGAGACAATGGAGGCCCTCCTCCTCCTCCAGAAAGATGAACAGCTTCAGGGTGAAGAGGGAACCACCTGTCCTGACAAAGTGGCTGAATTGCCCTCTGAGCCCAGCCCTGTGCCAGGGTTCAAGGCCTGGGGGGGGGGTTGTGTGGGGAGGGGCCCCAGGCTGCACAGCCCTGCATTCAGACCCAGAACTGACTTCTGGTGAGCAGCCTATCCCTCTCCAGGCTTGGACCTCCCACCCGAACTCTTGGGTCCATAGGAGCTGGGGAGCTGGCACACACATCTGTTTTCTAAGACACACCTACATACAGCATCAGACACTTTTTCCAAATGAGTCTTACCTGTCACCCCCAACACAGAAGACATGAGATGAGTGGTGGTCCCATAGCCCCCTGCCTGGGCCTTGCTGTCCGTCTGAGGGGGATCTTGATAAGCCCCTGGGGAAAGACTTGCTGTAAGGTTCTGTAGCACCTCCCCACATGTAGATGTCTGCCCGGCAGTTTCTACCCAGCGTGGAGCGGCTGTCTGTTGAATACCCACCCAGGTTCCAGGGGGACACTCTGCTCCTCCCTCGTGGCTCCGTGTGGTCCTCCATGTGGAGACTGAGCTTTGGGCAGAGGAAGGTTAGTGACCTCATTGTCACAGGGTGGAGCGATGGAGCAACAGCTCGGTCCCAGGGTTTGCCGTCCAGTTCGCCTATCCGTCCTCCTACCCCAAACCTGGGCCACCCGCGATGGGGGGCCGCCAGGTCCGTGCCCTGACAGGCTGGCTGTGGGTTTGGGAGTCCCCCACTCCTCAGGTTCCGTAACGACCGCGGCTCCCGGGGGAGCTGATGGGATTACAGCTGATGGTAAGTACAGGTCAGTTAGATAGCACACAGGCAGGGTGATGGCAGGGAGAGTCCCAGATGCGGAGCGCATGTCCTCGGGAGCCTCATCTTCCGGGTGTCCGCGTGCATCCCGGCAGGGAAGTGCCCTCGAGTGTGCGCATGGGCCTCTGAGGTGGCAGGGAGCTTCTCCTCCGAACGGTTGATTGCGTCACGGACCACATGGGTGAGCTGCAGCTGTAACACCCCCTCCTCCACCGAGGGCCGGCTTGGTTCACTGAAGCACCAACCCCTGGTCACGTGACTGGTGTTTCTGCCGTGGCCCATCTCCAACCTGAGTCATCCGGCTTGTGGGCGCTGTTTGAGGGCCACCATGGGTAAGAAAGAGACGTGCTACTCAGGGGATCTGGAGGAATAGCGGTGGGGGTGGGGTGGGGTGGGGGGGCGGGACAGGCAGATTCTTTCTTGCCCCCACCCACTGCCACTGTCGCCTGGGCTTTCCTCCTTCCAGACCTCAGCCTGCTCCCATCTCAGCTAGATCCTCCCGTCCCCCGCCGGCCGGCCCCGCGGTCCTCGACCTCGTCAGCAGGCTACCACCGCCTGCCTCTGGGTAACATACCGTGCTTCTGAGTTGCAGTGATCCTGGAAACACTGTCATCCCGCCTCTCTCCAGCCGCCTGGGGACACGGGGACCGGGGACATGGGGAGCAGACCAGGGTGATTGGGGGCCCAGGCATCTAGCCGTACTGCTCTGGGACCTCAGTTTACCAGTCCAGGTCCTTCTCAAATTACATTCGGATAGCCTTTCAGAGTTTTCAGAGAAGTTAGGGGTCTTTGCTCCCCTTGCCACCCCCAGAGGTTCAAGACAGGCAAGGTAATTCCAGATCTCTCTTTTTTACAGATAGTAACAAGGCTCTGGAAGCTGATGCAATTTGCTGAAGGAGACGTGTCCCTGAGGTGCTAGAACAGGTAGCTGCCACTGGGTACACCAACCCTAAGCCCCATGAGTGATTGCATGTGGATTGGTTTTCCGCATGCAGACTTGAGGCCAGAGCTTCTTTCCTGCCCAGCCTGTCCTATTTGCCAGCTAATGAGACCAATTGTAGGCTCCATAAACAAATTAAACAGCAGCTGCTTCATTTTCTTCCTCTCCAACTTTGAGATCATGATGACCTCATTTGCAGGCAGCTCCAGCTAGGGCTTTTGGGGCCTGTAGCGCCCAAGAACCCTGAAATGTAAGCATAGTCCTGCTGTGTTTTCGGGTTGGCCAGAGTGAAATATTCTGAGCACTGGCATTCCCAACCCGAACCAGTCACCATGTTCATGAAGCACGGGATGCCTGCTCAGCCTGGTAGCTCTAATTAATAATGCCGTTCAGGTAGGGGAAGCACCTGCAGCTTGTCTTTGGAATACTAGCAAGGAGGTGGAAGGAGCAGGTGATGTGAGCCGGGGGAAGATTAGCCAGATGCGGAATCCCAGACCCCAGATGCTGCTGTTTTAGCAACGGTCACTGAGGAACAGTGCAAGCCTTAGGTTCACCCCCATCCTCAGTGCAGTTCCTCCCACTTTGTTCTGGGGTCTGGCCTATGACAACAGTATGGACTGCATCTTGGCACTAGGAAGGAAAGCCTAGTTCGCTTCTGTATCGTAGAGGTTTGGGGAGCTTATAAAATTTTGCAAGAAAAATAATAACAAACCCCGAGCTCTTTCTGAGTCAACAAACACCTGCTGCATTTTTTCCCCCTTTGCGTTCATCTGAAATTACTGTGTTCCCACCCGGACTGTTCACAAACCCCCACCATCCCTGCGGTAATACAGTAAGGCAACATTTCACGCTGTGGGTGAGGGTGGAAATCTGTGATGAACGGGGTGTCTTTCGATGCCCTTTAGTGAGTGTGATTTTTTTGAAAGCAAAGCTGCTCATTAGCAACCCCAGGCTGAGCAGAACAGCCTGCATCATGTGTAGCATTTCCCTTCATCCTCCAAGGTAGTGTGTTGCTGAGATCAGAGAGATTGATGTTTGTTTTGGGAAGGGGTGGTGTTCCATTAGCCCGGTTTCTTCTCCGTCTCCTTTCTTCCCCAGCTAAGCCCACTGACAGCATATTTATAACACAGTTTCAGAAATTTAGTAATTCGGATAGGATGTAACGGTTTATTCTCGATGTCGGCCAGACAGCACTTTTATCCCCGGCATCCATCTGTTTTGCTCTCGTGGTCTCCCAGTGCCTGCCCCGCCTGCGGCCATCGGTTTTCAGCGTGCAGGACCCCATACCGGAATGAGACCTGTCAATCACGCCCATGGCATCTCAGTGCCCGTGGCCGGGGGACGCTCCCTATAAACCTGCGGGGGCCCGGGGAGCTGAGTCAGCACCACTCCCCCAGTGGGGAGATGATTTAGGGATACCACTCGAGGGAGGTATGTGGTCTGCAGGCACCTGGGTAGATTTACTACCCGCCAATACAGAGCCTGTCCTCGTATGTGCTGCCTCGGGAGAGCCCATTTCACTCTGTCCATCTCTGAGACAGTGACTTTGCCAAGATCCCCTTGGGCCGGCTCTTACCCGCCCCAGTCCGATACTCCCTTCCCACCAGGGTTCATTAAAACATAATGTGGGCTTCTTGATTATAAGCGTTCATCATAGAGAATTTGGAAAACACAGAAATGCATAAAGAAGACTATAAAAGTTGCTCATCAGTCCTGAATCCCAAATAACACAGGTCCTATTGGGGCATCTGTCTTTCTCCACACACACGTGTGCTTTTTGTATGTTAAAAACAAGGATCATGATGTGTATGCTATTTTGTGGTTTTTTAAATTAACTATGCAGGGAATTGTCTCATAATCACCCACATTTAATGATCAGAAGATCTTGAGAGCCTTGCGTGGTGTGAATGGATCACTAGCGACGCTGGAGGTTTGGGGGCCTGCTGTGTGGGGGCTCCTGGGGAAGTGCTGTGGGGCAGGCAGGCATGTGAGGGTTCCCGGGAGGAGGGTGATAGGGAGCACACTGGCTTGCTGTAGCGAGGCCGGAGCATCACAGCTGGCCAGCCGTGCTGAAGGAACAGTTGCGGGGTGCCGCTGAGGTCGGATCTGAATTGCTGCCCTCCCCATTTGCGGAACGGCACCAACCCAGGGCCTGCCCGCCCCCAGAGATGGGGGAGCCTTGCAGGACCCCAGGACTCCCTGAAGTGGGACACAGCCTTTTCCTGCATGCACCCGGGACGTTCCCCTCCGTCTCTCCACCACCAGGCCCCGAGGGAGGCCCTCCCCTCCCTTTCAGGCACTCCTGGTGCTGGAGCTCTTGTGTGGATGGGTTTAGAACTCGGCGGCCAGACGTTGGGGGTGTGATGAGAAAGATCACACGGGGAACCCCGATTTCCTGTGTTTCATGAAGGACAAATAAGATCAGAAAAGCCTGCCTGTCAAAGGTCTGTTGGGCTCAGACGCAAACACCAGTTACTGGTTGGGTACCTCTTGTGCTCGGGGATGCCTTTCACCTGAGTCTGGTGTATCTTGGAGTAGCCGCCGTGGGGGTCGGCTCCTTCTCTCTTGCGCCAGACGTCTGTACTGGGGATGAGGCTCTGCGGGGAGACAGAGGGCCCAGATGTGGCAGATTCCTGCATTTTTCTAGATTAAATGTGACATCCTCAGAGCCACTCACTGCCTGGCTGGGGTGCTCCTTCCACAGTCGTTCCATGGTCCTTGGGCCAGGCAGCCACCTGGGCTTCCCGTGGTGCTGGCAGGGAGAACCCTGGGTTGTCCATCCTTGGCGGCTGCCACGTTGCCTTCTGGGGTTGCCCAGGCCCGTGTCATAGGCCTGGCTCCTCCTGGAGGGCTCAGGCTGCATCCCCCAAAGCTGATCATGATGCCAGTCCTGCTTCCCTGGCCCCTACATGCCCCTGTTCCCACGGCTGTCCCTGGGACAGAGGCAGCTGGGGAAGGGTAGACAGCATAGGGCAAGGTGCAAAAGGAAGGAGTGGTCCACACGCGGGTGTGGGGACCTGTGGGACAGTGAAGGCGTGTGTACCCTGCCACCTCCTTGTTTTCGTTTTACCCTGCAGCCCTGTTGACCTGTGGCAGGAAGCTGTTTAAGGCCGGCCTTGCCCTTCATGCTTGGAGGTGGCTGATGGAGGGACAGAGCATCAGAAGGGTCATGTGCCTGCATCTTACGGTCAGAAAAGAATGACAGAGTGGCAGACTATGCGAGTTTGTTGGAACGAATTCATGTTGTCATCCTAACCCAGAGGAGAGCCTTCTATTCAACGCCTTGACCCCTATGTGTGTGTTGGAGGTCAGTTTTGGCAGTGGCCGGAGGTACAGATTCATTGGTCAGGGTGCCCATTGTTGGGGGTGCCGCACCGTGGCCTCCCCGATCAGATGCAGACCTGGGCCCCCTCATTCAGAGCTGCGTGAGTCTGCACACTCCGTTAAACTTTTTGGTCTCAGATTTCTCAGCTATAAAATGAGGGAAATTATTTTGGGTGAATTTTAAGATTCCTTCCAGCAAGAACATTCTGTAAATTGTGTGTAGTTAAAAAGCTTCAGCTGATACATACATACATATTATTTTGTAGTTTTCAAAATATTTTTAAAGATTTTATTTATCAGAGAGAGAGCACGCACACGCACGAGCACAGGGAGGGGCAGGCAGAGGGAGAGCCAGGCTCCCCGTGGAGCAGGGAGCCTGACGTGGGACTCAATCCCAGGACACCAGGATCATGACCTGAGCCCAAGGCAGACATTTAACCAACGGCCATCCAGGCGCCCCCCCCCCTGCCATTTTCAACTTACTAATCAGCTTTGTAATTTATCCACGTGTTTGTGGGATGCCGTCAGCTAATAACCCCGAGGTTTATGTCAGTGATGAGGTGTGAGTGCCCCATCTCTGGTTGATAGACGAGGCCCTCGGGTTATTCTGATGGGTGGTTTTCTATAGGAAGGCCTGTTCTTTTCCTCCATGTTGGGATGCAGTCTGGAGTAATTCTGTCGTGTTGGTCGCACATTTATGGAGCAGTATTGAAACTGGAGTGGAAAGCATGTTAGGCATTAGCACTGTTATCGGTTTTGTAGGAGCTGAAACCGAGTGAGAGGGTTTTGGAATAATTGGGTAATCCAAGCGAATTAATCAAGAGGGGGAAAATATCAGTTTTGGCATCAGATGGAGAGAGCGTCGACTTCCACATCTGTGGTCTTTATGCATTTTAATCAAGTCTAAATTATGCTATTAAGATTTACTTTTGCTGCATTTACTTAGATGCTGTGACACAGCTGACTTTGTATTCATCTCTGGATACTTCTTGAAACGGGGAAGCATTCTCACGGTTTCCAGGGGAAGAGTTGCAAAAGAGTCACAAAGATGAACAGGTGACTCGTCCTTGGAGGGCTCCCAGCTCAGCACCCGTGGCGGTTGAGCTCTAGTTGGAGCACAGAATGGGTGGCTGGGAGGTTTGGAAGGTACCCAGATCCTCGGGAAGTCCGGAGGAGGCCTGGCGGGAGGGGCCAGGCTGAGGGCCAGGGAGGAGACGAGTGTTGGTGGCTCAGGCCTGTCCTGTGAGAATGCCAGCCCTGCCAGTCCTACATCCTTGGTTCTATCCCTGAAATGTCGTCTGGCCTGCTGGGTGGCTCAGAGTCCATGCCTCCTCCCTGACCCTCCCGCCTCACCCCCCTGCAGCGTCTTGCACGGCGTCGTTCCCTGTGTGGCTTCCTTCTCCCCTGCTCCTCCCCGAGCCTCCATGAAGGGCTGTGGTCGGCCGGGGGATGGAGGACGCTCCGGGCGCTGTTCTAAGCAAGAAGCCAGTGTGGCACACGGCAGAATGCGGACATTCTGGGCTGATTGGAGTGGCTAGGTGTTGGCGGTGTGTGACAGTGTCCGTCACGGATGCAGGAAGGCTCCCAGCCTCGGAAGCACATATTTAGAGGCTCCTTTTCTTCTCTCTGTCAATGTAGGGTTCGATGACCTTCCGGTGTCCCTGAGAATGGCTTCAGGACACCCGGTGGAGGGCTTTTCCTTGAAAGGTCTGTCACCCAGTTTCACTGCCAAGACGGGTTCACGCTCCAGGGCCCTACAAAGAGGCTGTGTGTGAGACATCTCAATGGAACCCTCGGCTGGATCCCCAGTGATAAGCCCTTCTGTGCACAAGAAGGTAAAGTGCCCCCCTCGTCCGTGGAGGCTGCTCGTGGGGCTGTGGGGACCAGCCGCGTCAGCCCAGGGGCCCACCCCACATGCTGGCGGGAGAGCATTGTGGCCAGGCCGGGCGCAAAGGAGGCTCGGTGTCACAAGTCACCGTGTCCCTCCTCAACCTCAATGACGACCCAGGTCCTGGTTTCTGTCGAGGCAGGAGAGCAGCTCAGGTCACACCAGGGGTGCTCACTGCTGCGTCCCTAGCCAGCCGCGCACTCCCAGCCCCGGCGCCTGAGAAAGCAGAGTACGTGCTGCTCAGACTTGCCCGTGGAGGCAGGAACGTGTGGTACTCGGGAGATCCACTCAGTCACTGTCGCGTCTGTTCCAGGCGGGTTTTGATAGGGAGACAGGGCGGCACAGTGGGCATTTGTTTCCAGCAGTTACCCTATGGTCTCTCGTCATGGCGCGGTATCTGCCTACCTCTGGCAAGCGTGGCGGTGTCTGCTCTGTGTGCTTCATGCTGCGTGGGTGTGTGTGAGTTTAGAACACTGCTCAGAGGTTACCTGGCGGCGGGCAGGGGGCTGACTGTCTCCGCGGCAGGTTGGGCTGACGCAAGGGAGGCAGTGCCGGTGCGGGCAAGGGCTCCGTCTCTCCCCACCACCCCTGACCGTGGGTGTGGATGGAGCTTTCCTGACCTTGACAGCTCACTGTTTTTCGGAATTAGCATAGACCGTGTTTATGGAAGTCTTCGAAGCACCGAACTCGACTGTCACTGAGCATAGGCAAAGGCTTCCCCAAGCTGAGAGCATGCGTGGTCTCTGCTTTTATTTTTGAGGTCTTTTTCTAAAAGAGTCAAAATTAAAACAAAGAAGTAAAGTGAACTAAATCACACAGAGAAGGACAGGTGTGTGTGTGACAGGTGGAATCTCAACAACAAAACAAATGAACAAGTAAGAGAAGCGTTGGAACGAACATGGGAGTGGTGGCTGAGCAGGGCTGAGAGAGCTCCAGCTGTGAGGTGGGTCGCAGGAAGGAACATGCGCCCGGGAGTACTGTCTGTGGTACTGTGACCATGGTGTGTGGGGACAGACGGGGACACCCCTGGCGGCACTGTCGGAAGTTCTGAAATATGGAATCACCGTGGTTATGCCTAATAGCAAGAGGGCATGGTTGGTCAAGTATCCTTCAATTAATAATGGTCAGCGTCACCATTCAGAACGGGTGCTATGGGCCTCGGGTGGATGCTGTGTAGGGAAGGTGGCTCCCTGTGTTGCAGGTAGGAGTCTGTGTCCCTTGATACAGATGCTTCTCTATATTTATTGAGACAGGCATGTGGTTTTTCCTCTTTAACTTTGCAGCCTTGCAGGTTACACAAGCTTTCTCTTGAAAAATCAAAACAAATTTTGAAAAGGATTTTAGAAATAAATGAATATTTTCTGCTATGCGCAGCCCATGCAGGCTGTGGTTTCCATAAGGTTTCAGTAATGAAAAGTTTATTTGGTTTTGTAGATCAACTTCCCTGATAAATCCTTTGGCCCAAGATACTCAGCATTTAAAACCCAGACAGGCTCAGGAACATATCAGCAATAGTAGAACACGCAGGCTCCGCGAATATTGCCTGGAGACAAAGGCCTTCTATTGTTTTATCATCCTGGGAAACAGAGAGCTTATCTAAAAGACAACCTCTTGCCAGTCCTGTCCTAACTACCTAATGAAGTATGCCCCAAGTTAGAAGGCCTTCATCTCCCCTTGCTCACTGTGTCTCAGACACATGGACCCTCCTGTGTGTGTCTGTGTGTTTAAAAGATTTTATTTATTATTTATATGTCAGAGAGAGAGCGTGCAGGAGCAGAGGGAGAATTAGACACTGTACTGAGCCAGGAGCCCGATGAGGGACTTGATCCCAGGACCCTGGGACTGAGCCAGCCAGGTGTCCCCCTCCTGTGTGTGTGTTTTTTTTTTTTAAAGATTTTTTATTTATTTATTTGACAGAGAGAAATCACAAGTAGATGGAGAGGCAGGCAGGCAGAGAGAGAGAGAAGGAAGCAGGCTCCCCGCTGAGCAGAGCCCGATGCGGGAATCCATCCTAGGACCCTGAGATCATGACCTGAGCCAAAGGCAGCGGCTTAACCCACTGAGCCACCCAGGCGTCCCCTCCTCCTGTGTGATTTTAAGGACACTCGTGTTCTCCTGGCTTTTGCACTTACTCTCCCTCTGCCTAAAGCTGTCTTCTCCCAGATCTGCTCGATAAGGCCACCTTGCCATGTGGCCCTGCATCATAAACATTATCTCCTCAGGGTGCCTGTCCCATGCACCCAGATTCCAGGGGCCCCTGGTAGGTCCCTGTGACCTCAGCACCTGTTCCTCCTCATGCGAGCAGCAATCACTGCATGTTAGTCTCTACCTCGCAGATTTACTAACTTGTTAGCGGCCTTCTCCATGCAGCGAGGGTAGGATTCCTAACTCTCCGTGCCCAGCGCTTGCAGCTGGGTGCTCAGCGAGTCACCAGTGGACAGATGGATGGTTGGATGGATGAATACCGGGTGTTATAAATGCAGGGGTAAACAAAACCCAACACCATCCTTTACAGCGAGGCTTCCAGCACCTTTCCTGTGTGGATATGAATGCTGTGTCTCCAGGGTCGATTACGTAGTTATGTTCCTGGAAACACTTTTTAGGGAGAATGGGTGTCAGAGTTGGCACTTGAAGGAATCAGGTTCATGTTCACATATAACTGGCATTTAAAAAGGCCAGTAAATATTGGTCGTGGTATGTATTCTTAGAACTTTGCCTTTTCTGCTCCTTAGGACTCTGCTCTATGCTAACTAATGTCATTGAATAATTTGTTCTTAGGTATAACTGTGTAATATCACCTTAATATCCCCTCTTTGACTTGTTTCTATTAAATCCCCTATTACACGAGCAGGACTCAGATGCAGCGATGCAGTGGTCTGGGGAGAAAGGATGTCTCAAAGTGGAAGCTTTGCACCCTCTCAGCTGTATCCCCAAAGTGCCCGTTTGTGTCTGTCTGTGTCGGGTTTGATCACATCCCCACTCCTGCCAGAGTCAGATACCGATGGAGCTTTATCTGTCATCCTTGGTAATGGCATTTTTGGAGCGGCTTTTAAACATTCTTCTGGCTGACGGGATGCACTCATACTGTAGGAAATTTCTCTTATTTCTGTTTGAAACTTCAGAACTGATGAAGATTATATGTATTTGTTTTGGGGCACTAAAGATCCTGGCTTCTCTGTTTCCATAGACATGAAGTGCATAGTCACGTCCGGCTAAGGATGGCCTGGCTGGGCCAGGCTCGTCTTCCTATCTCCCCTCCTCTGGTGGGGGGCTCAGGCGCCAGACGCCAAGGGTAGGATCATAGCTCAGCTTTGGGGGGCCGACTTCTGTGAAGCTACTGCTGGTCTGTTTTGTTCTGTCCTTTATCTGGGCCACAGCCCTCCTGGCCTCCTGGCCATAGCTCCGGTGCCTGCTCCCAGCTCCCTGGTCAGTGCGAGTCTCTGTTCCATAGCAGCCAGTCCCCATGGTGACTCCATCATGAGCAGAACTTGGGAGGCCGTAGTGCCCTGGGATCCTTGGGCCATGTGCCCCGTGGTGGCCCCCAGCTCCTGGCTGTGGACAGAGGCATCTGGTCAGGAGTTCAGGGCACTCTGTGTGAGTGACTGCTGCTTCTGCACAGCCAGTGACCACACACTCACGGGCCGCAGTGTCCCTTCTGTCCACTGGCTTTACTCACTGACGCTGGCTGCCTGCTAAGGACCTGGGTCAGCTCCCGGAGAAGTCGGAAGCCAGTCAGGGGAACGGTGGCTTTGTCGCGTAAATCAGCAACATGGGGTTAGTTGGCAGCTGGGGTTTTACAGAGGGGCGCCTGGATAAAGGTGTTTTTATTTGCTCTGAGTAATGCCTGCGTTAGCACTACTGAGAAACGTGATTTCCCGTTTCCATTAAGAAGGCAGCAGTGGTGCCAAGTTGTCACTTGCCTTGTGACTCCAGTCAGGATCATTCTGGCATTGACTTTGGGGGAATTTGTCTATTCTGGTAGAAAAATTTTTGGTTAAACGTGAGAGGTTGGAAACCCCTTTCCACAGTTTGAAACTCAAAAATAAGAGGTCGAACTAGAACCACAACAGTTTTCCATCAAGGACGCTTCCTGCTGAAATTTGCAGACAGAGGGTTGATGGGGTTGTCCCGGGGCTCCATGGCCGCACTTCCTCGACATTTCTTTGCCAGCCACGTGTGGAGTCCCGGAGTTCCAAGGGCATGTGGGAGAATGCAGGGGTGCAGTCCCTGCTCTCCAGCTAATCTGGAGATGAAGGCAGATGCCACGCCCAAGCTTTGACTTTGACCCCGCGAAGAGGTCATCCTGTTTTCTAGAGTCTGTTGTCAGATTCTTCATTGGTCCCTGTAAACCCAGCCCCAACCCTACATCAAAACTCCTGGGATGTGCTTTTTAAACCCACCTGTGTTCCCGGCCATGGGCTGCTTGGGTCCCTTCCCTCCGCAGCCTCAGGACTCCTGGGCTCAGGCCTCAGAGCCAGCAGTTCATGGTCAAGTCTCCCACCATTCCAACCATATGGCTGATTCAGAAGGCTTTCGGGAGTGGCTGAGAAACCCAGTCTTACAGCATTGAGATACTCTTGGAGAAAGTTTCTGTGATTGTCGAAATGCTGTGCTTGGATTTTGCTTCATTTTTAAAACTTGCGAAGCTTGGAGCGCAACCCCTCTGTACGCCTCCGGGGATGGCTGCACAAGGTTATGTGGGGACACACGCGGAATTGGGAGGAGACCATGTTCGAAGTGGAGGGTTATAATTTATCCACTGTATTTTATCTCTCAATCACGTTCTGTGTGGACTTCCTGTTCCTGCGCCCCTGATGCTGGGCTACAGACCCTTTCCGAGTCTGTATTCTGCTCCCACCTGCTTCCAAGAAGCAGGTCACCTACCTGTGGGGGGCTGTGTGGTGTTGGTGGTTGCATGTGCTTCCATGTTATTACCCGCGTGGAGCAGATCCGGTAGGAGGGAGGTGCCGGCCGGTGTGGCCCCAGCTTGTCCCCACTGTTCTGCAAGGCCTTTTTTTTTCTTCTGCCCCAAGGCAGAGGCGGTAGGCTGGGTGGGACCACTTAGCAGGTCATTGTGAGCCCCTAGCTCTGTCCTTCCTCTCTTAGTTCCAAAATCGCCTGAGGCTCCACTGTGAGGTGTGAAGGGTTCCAGGCTGGAGGTGAAGCTCCTTTCATGGCTGGATTGGGACATCTTGTCCTCAGTCCCCTCCAGACCAGGGGCTAGCAGTCCGTGTGCGAGGGCGTTTTATCACAGGGAAGCCTGAGGCCAGGTCCGAAAAGAAGAGCTTTGTGCCAAGCTGGGAAGCACAACAGGCTGAAATTTAAAAAAATAACGTGTCCATTTTACACCTTTGCAGATTGCCGTATCCCTCAAATCGACGATGCTGAGATTCATAACAGGACATACAGACACGGAGACAAGCTGATCGTCACCTGTCACGAGGGATTCAAGATCCGCTACCCTGATCTGTACAACATGGTTTCTCTGTGCCGTGATGACGGGACGTGGGACAACCTGCCGCTCTGTCAAGGTAGGGGCGCGGGCTGGGAACACGTGTGTGTCTCTCCACTGGGACGTGGAGGGAAGCAGGGCCCACCGGCTCTGGCCTTGGCATCCGCACACCCTCCCTGCGGTCCCCAACAGCCCCTCGTGCCCACCGTGAGAGCCCAGACCAGAAGAGCCCTTGTTCTTGAGCATGTTGACTTCTCCTTCACACCGAGAACCAAAAGTCTTTTAAGAAATAGGCATTTTGTAACCAGGCTGTGAGCACGATGATGAACTATGGCATTTTTAATGAAAACAGCAGAACGTTTATACTTATTTCAGTGGTGGTGAGGGTAGATTAAAGACGCATCTTTACAGAGGCTATTTTTTCTTAACGTTATCCATTTTTATAATGCATGAGGAGCAGAAAAATAATCAAATTCAGATTTTATCCAAACTACCCAGTAAATAAGAATCCTCTTGCCTTTTTAACATTTGCCTGGGCCAACACGGAGGACCCTGTTTGTGAAAATAAGTCCTTCCGTGCACATTAATTCTGATTTTATTTTCTTGACATGTGACTTGAAAGCCAGTGCATAATTCATTCTTCGGGGAGGAGGCTTGTTTGCGCCGGAGCCTTGGCGTGTTCCGGTCGAGACGAATGCTAGCGCTGGGCTCTAGGTCATGGCTGGCAGGCTCTGATATTACTCTGCGTGCCCCGGGGTCGGAAATGAATTATTTCCTTCTGTGAGGGCTTAAGAGTCCTACATGGCCCTTTGCAGAAACAGAGGCTCTGGATCGGGAGGACCAAGGTCGGCCAGGCCACCCCTTTGTGAGCTTCTCTGCTCAAACTCCCTGTGCCACGTAGCCTGCACAGATGACATTTCCAGGGATACATGTGCTCTGGGGGCACTTCTCGGGAGGCTGTGGAGAGTTGTCACCGTGATCTGAGGTTGGGCTGAATATTCACGTGAACATTACCAACGACTGGTCCCTTTCCTTCCCGGGGCCAAGAACGCTCCCTCGGATGCCAGCCCCCTCTGCCTTCATGAATCCTGCATCCCCCACTGTCCCCTGTTCTCCTGCCCTTTCTAGAGATTTCTCCCTCTTAGGTCTTGCAAATTCCGTGCACCTATTTACGAGTTCTTTTGGTCCCTATTATTTCTTAAGAAATGCCCGAGGGTGGCATCCTCATCAGGGGCTCAGGTGTGGCCTCCTGCTCTGCTCTGTCCACCACCCTGCGCTTGCATCTCAGAGCGTCGCCCAGAGCCGGCTGGCTGCTCTCGGAAGGTGCCCTTCCCTGGATAGCACCGTCACCCACACCACCCTCCCTCAGGGCATGTCCCCTGCTCTGTGCCCTGAACTCATCTCCATGCAGAGGCAGGTAGGGGCCTGGCTGCCCAAGCAGTGACTGCCCAACATGGCATGGGCGTGAGGGGTCTGGCGGCATTAGATGGCCTGACACCTCGGAGCGCCACGGGGAGCATGACTGGCCCTTAGCATGACGTCTCGTCCTGTGGCTTTTCTTTGCACTTCCAGATCCGGGGGAGAGAGCCTGACAAGCCGGCTCGCCATTGCCTGGAAGTGTAAATAGAGGTTGCACCAAGCTATTGTGTCAAAGCCTGGTGTCTGCTGCCATGCTTGGGATGGGCTGTCCCCAGCCAAGGAGCATGTCTCTCTTTCCCTGGTTTACTACTGCAGTTACAACCCCTTCTGGCTTCTTTTGGGGCAGGCAAGCATGCGGGCATGTTCCAAGGCCATGTTTTCCTTGGGAACTTTGTGTTTTGGAGAGCAGTGTCCAGACGCACCTGCTGTTCACTGTGGGTCTGTCCGTTTTATATTCAGGGGACTCCAGCTTCTCTGTGGGAGTGGCCAGGAATGACACTCCTTCTTGGGAGGAGCCGCAGGCACTGTCCCTTGTGCCAGCTCATTTGAACAGCACTTAGGGACTCTGATACGGTCAGTTGTTCATGTTGACGTGCTTGTCTTACTTTTCTCAGTCACGGATTCTGTTTATTCCTGAGTCCCAATCTCCCCCTCCTCCCCGACACTTCACTTTTCCTGTGAACACAGTTCATGTTCAGCTCAACGGGTAAATCCTTCCAGGCCGTGGAGAAAGGATGTGGCCACATGTCTCAGATGTGGCCTGTGTGGTAGTAGGCCCGTGGATCTCTGTGGCACGGGACACTGTCAGCCCCAAAGGGAGCATTTCCCTAAGTTCTGCATGCCAGGGCTGCCCTGGCCTCTCTGGTCTCACGCCGAAACATCGATCCCACGTACCAGCTCACTGACCAGGGCAGTCGGCGGAGCATGAAGCCGTTCGAGGCTCAGAATGTCAAAGCAAGCCAGCTCGGGAGCAGAGCTCAGACACCTGCTGCCATGGGCATGCTGTGATCCGTGCTCGGCGACTGGAAGGGAGAGTCGGGATTTCCATTATACGTTATTTACTTCACACACAATTAGTTCTCCGCGGGAAGAGCCCCAGCTCTGCAGAGTCATTATTTCCTCTAGTGAGACCACTGACCCCGACAGGAAATGCCAGGATCGCAGCGGGGGCCACACAGAACGGGATTCTGTGCCCCTGGGAATGTTCCCCAGGCACAGGTTTCAACACGGAAAAGCAGCTTCCGTTTGGCAGAAGCAGAAGTGTGGGAACACAGACAGCATGGAGAATTCTGGGTGTGCGTGGGGGCTTGCGACACCCAGCCCCATGCCTGCCGTGCATGTCCTTGGGCTCTGCGCAGACCCTGACCAGGAGCTCCTTGGGAGGGGGCCCAGTGGGGTGTATTCTGAGACACCCTTTTTCTGGGTAGTTCTCAAGGCTGAGAACCATGTCAAGTGCACCTAAAATGCAAATTGATCTTCACGTAGCATCACACGGGGTCCGCAGGCCCCTGCCTCACAGTCCAAGCAGGGGAAGGGTGTTTTTGCTGCCACCTCCTCAGACCCCCCAGGTGTCCCCATTGTTGAAACAGTTGGGGTGTATGTTTGCTGCACAGCACCTCAGTGCTTCTCACCCCCAGGAGCATGTTAGCATCACCTGGGGAGATTTAAAAAATTCGGGGTGCCCTGGCTGTGCATAGACCTAGGGCTCGCAGCCAGGATTGTGTTGCTTAAAGGTTCCCGGATGATTCTGAGGTGTGTCTGGGGCTCCCTGATCCCAGCTGTACCCCCCTCACTTCCTCCCTCTTCCCCTGGGCCTCTCTGTGTGGTTTGCAAGCATGACGCCAAATTCTGCGACATGAATCGAACAGGAAAGTGGTTACGGGCGTCTGGCTGAAGAGCCCTTGGTGGCGGGCAGGGGGCCAGGGTTTTGCGGGTCTCGTTGGTGCAGAGGGGACCAAGTGCGACCGTCCCTCCTCTTTTCCTCGCCACAGGCTGCCTGAGACCTCTTGCCTCTTCCAATGGCTACGCGAACATCTCCGAGTTGCAGACCTCCTTCCCCGTGGGGATGTCATCTCCTACCACTGCTGCCCTGGGTACAAGTTGGAGGGGGCCGAGCACCTCGAGTGCCTACACAGCCTCATCTGGTCGACCAGCCCACGCCGGTTCCTTGCTCTGGAAAGTAATGTGTCCACTCTTCAGGAGGGTGACTCACAGTTACAGCGGGTGCTCCTGCGGGAGGTGATGAGCTGGGAATCCTGGTCAGCGCAACTCCCCTTCCTTTGAGTGCACACGGCCCTGAGCTGGGCCATGAGGCTGGTCATCCCCCAAGAGGCAGGACCTACAGCTAGTCGTAAAACGGGCTTCCCCCGTCTGAGGCTGAAGGGCATGAAAGAGAGGCGCTTCAGGCATCAGAGGTTAAACCGTAAAATATTGCCAAGTTAAGTGAAATGTCCTAAAAAATTAATTTTCTCTGCACGAAATGAAAACAGACTGTATTATGGCGTCATTCATTTTCTCCTTGCTTTATTGTGTTGTCCGTGCTTCTCCCTGTTCCTGTGCATTTTATGGCTGGGCTTGAGCCGTGGCTGGCACACGCTGGGAAGCCTGGAGCTGAGGGCTCCTTTCTTCCTGTTCTCCTCGAATGTGTGTCATTTCCCTGAGCAGTGGTTCGCAGTAGTGAGGGGACAGGGCATCCAGGGACAGCAGCAGGTCGGGGTCTGAGGGGTTTCCTGCTAGCGAAGGTGGGCATACTGGTTCAGCTCTCAGTTTCATGTGGGTCTTGAAATTATGACTGACGCACACACACTGATTTGCATGTGGGCCTCTGAGCACAGCGTGCAGGACGGGTCTACGAGGGGGAAGAGGAAAACAAAAGCAGGCTCCAGTTAGGAGGCCCCTGGAGCTTTTCCTGGAAACAAGACACGACCACATGACGTTCTTTCAAGGGTGTGCATGCAGCAGGGAAGACGCCGCTGGACCATGGGTTGTGTGGAGTGCTGACAGCCAAAAGAGGCCAGGGGGGCGTCCTAAAGCAGTGCTGGGGGAAGGGCAAGTGGGGGCCCCTGGGACAGCAGCAGGCATGCTCTCGTGAGTCCGGCCCCCACCCGTCCCAGGTCCCTGGGGTTGGGCCTCCAGTGCATGTGTCAGGTAAGACACGGTATGCCTGGTAAAAGCTGAATTTCAGATAAATGACAAATCATTTCTTAATTTGAGCGTACTCTCAATATTGCATGGGACTTAACTCATTTGTTAAATTCTCAATTCAAATATAACTGAGCACCCAGTACTTTCACCTGTTAACTCTGGGGACCCTCACCTGCAGGGATGCGGTGTCCCCCATGTCCAGAAGTGCAGGCAGGTAGAGGTGAGCCTGGGCCATAAGGAAAGGGGCTCCTCTGGGCCTGGGGGTGTCTCGTTGCTCAGAAAGCCAGAACTAGATTGGGTGGACGGTGTCATGATTACGATTCTATCAGTCCAAGATGCCTGTTTCAAGATTTTGACAAGTTTTGTTTAAATGTTTTTCAATCGGTTACCTTCCGATAAGCTTCATTTTGAAGCTTTGAGAGCTGTTTCTGTGGAGTCTGGAGGATCTGCAGGGAGCAAATGAAACAGACCCTAGTGTTAGTAGCTGGTAGCTAAGGTTGGAACATAGAACTGGAGTGTAGCCTCGTCCTCCGCCAGCAAGGGCTATGGCCAGAGTGACCGCTGCCACAAAGGCCACAGTGGCCTTTCCTCTGAGGTTTTGGTGTGCGAGTGTGTGCATGCATGGCTGCGTGCATGTGTGTATGTGTACACATGCACATGTACACATGTATGTACACCATGTGTATGTGTTTAATAATCCTCGCATGTCTGCTCTCCCTGTAAAGTATCTGGTGGAAGCACTCGTGGGATCTTGAACTGCTAACTGGGCAAAGATGCCAAAACAGTGATTCAGAACCAAGAGGCACAGCGCCGACTGAAGGATTTTTGTGTTTCGAGACTTGATAGAAACGGGGCCAGGTTGAACGATGGTTCGGGGTACCAGGCAAGGATTCATGGAAGATTATCCAGATGCATCGATGTTGCTGTTTCCTCAGCCTTACTGGAATCATATGCGGTCTTTGAAAGGAGGAGTCATGCTGTCACGGGGCACCCGTTGTCATCCCCAGGGACTCTGCCCCTTGCCCTCTGTCATCTGGTTCCCCCTTCAGTTTCCCATCTTTCTTAGCACACAGTCTGATTTTTCTTGATGTCCCAGGGAAATCCACTGCATGGTGCTGGGAAGCATGGAGCCTTCAGGGGCTTTTAAATGTAGGGGTGATCTGCCCCCTGAGCACCTGGGTCTGGTTGGCTGTGCCAGGAAAGTGGTTCCCTCCCGTTTTGGGGCTCCCCGGGACCCACCAGTGCGTCGGCTGTGGTCCCCACCCCAAGCCTTCTCCACACCCACCAACAGCCAGGAGATGGGGTCCCCAAGTGGGTCGGGAGGCAGCGTGCAATGTTGAGCAAGAGCGTGGACTGACGTCTGACTGGTTGGGCTCACATCGTAGGTTCCCACACGATGGCTTTGCCGTGGGGTGCATCACTTAGCTCTGTCAGCCCTGTTCCCTCACCTGTCACATGGGGCAGATGGTCATCGCTCCTCCTGACACCGTGAGAATCCAGCATGGACATCACACATTTAGGGAGGCTTGTGGCACATGCTGGGTGTTCCCTCCAGGGCCACTGTTATCATTCTTCTTGGAATTCTGTGCAGAGGCACATTAAGTAAATAAGTGAGAACCTGGGCGTGGCCATGTGAGCCCAGTACCCACACTTCTGTGCACACTCGGGATCGTCCAGGGTGTTCTGGTGCTCGCGTGGAAGGTGAATCCCACGTGTCAGGAGGAGGTGCTCAGCAGCACCAGTGATGCCATTGGTTCTGAGAGCTTAGCATGTGGCCAGAGGGTTGATGTGGCAAGCCACTTAGCGCCTTGTGAGGCAGGCGCTGGTTTTGACGCACTTCACAGATGGGCCAGCCTGGGCTTGTAAAGTTCCAGAAACTCAGCAAGTGACATAGCTGGGAAACGGGTGCACTGGGACCTCGACATGGGTCCCTGTCCTGTCAGAGCTCGCGCGTGTTATCGTCAGGGTGCGTCACCTAACTAGCTTGTTCTGATCACTTTGCAGCCTCGTGGGCAAGCAGTGTGATGTTTTTATAACCTTTTCTTGCAGAGTCAAACAATTTGGAAGCACTAACACGTAGGAAGGGGTTCATCTTTCTAGACTGGCTGCTGACCCTGTGGAGCTCTCCACCTCAGGGGATGTGTGGCGGACAAGAGCCGCTCACTGCCCCCCTGGCACCCCATGTCCCCATCATGGTGCAGAGCCTGGCCAGGCTTGTGTCTCCTCTCACAGGCCCGGATGGACACCTCAAGGGTGACATGACGTGTCCGGACGCTCCATCTCTTTGGCTATGGCGGCTCTTTCTGCCATGTGGGGCCTCCTGTCCTCCATGGGCCGCGGGGCATCTTCTGAGATCAGGCCTCTCTGGCACTGGCATCAGGCAGCCCCACACACATGTCAGCAAGCCCAGAACGGATGCCTCGCTTTGTGACGGAGTTTATGCTTTGAAAGGAAAAGCTCTGGCGGCTTCTTCAAAGGTACGGGTTGTGTTTTCTGATGTCTGTGCGCTTGTACTGAGAGTAGACGCCTCTGGAGCCTGTGTTCCCTGCAGCTGAGCTGGGGGCAGTGGATAAAGCAACAGAAATCATGAGGTCTTGAACCAGGTTGTTGGTCTATCCTTCAAAAATAGATGTGTGCGTATAAATGTACTTGGCCAGAGCCCCACGCGTCCCCGTGTGCCAGCCTGGCTCACTGCGGCCTCGGGAGTTGTCATCCCTGTGCAACGTCCATTCTGCCTTCATCCCTTTCTGTCTCTTTCACACACACACACACACACACACACACACACACACACACACACACATACACTATGGAGTATTATGCCTCCATCAGAAAGAATGAATACCCAACTTTTTATCAACATGGATGGGACTGGAGGAGATTATGCTGAATAAATTAGTCAAGCAGAGAGAGTCAGTTATCATGGTTTCACTTACTTGTGGAGCATAAGAATAACAGAGAGTACATTGGGAGAAGGGGAGGAGAATGGAATGGATTTGGGGGAAATTGGAGAGGGAGGCAAACCATGAGAGACTGTGGACTCTGAGAAACAAACTAAAGGTTTTGGAGGGGAGGAGGTTGGGGGTTGAGTGAGCCTGGTGGTGGGTATTAAGGAGGGCATATATTGCATGGAGCACTGGGTGTGGTGCATAAACAATGAATCTTGGAACACTGAAAGAATTAAATTAAATTAAAAAAAAAAGAGTGTGTGTTTCTGTGTCAAGGTCATGCTGCCCTGATTATGATGGCTTTGCAATTTATCTTGAACTCTGGGACTGTGATGCCTTCAGCTTTGTTCTTCTTTGTCAATATTGCTTTAGCTATTTGGGGTATTTTGTGGTTCCATACAAAGTTCAGGATACTTCAATCTAGTTCTGTCAAAAGTACTATTGGTATTTTGATAGGGATTGCACTGAATCTCTAGATGGCTTTGGGTAGTATCCACATTTTAATATTAATTCTTCCAATCTGTGAGTATGGTTTATCATTCCATTTATGTGTAAGTAGTGGTAACTTCTTAAAAAAACATGCTGGATAGCAACTGTATCAGGATTCTCCAAATGAAAAGAGTCAAGGGATTGGCTTATGGGATGTGGGGTTGGCACATGAAAATCCATAGGATAGGCCATCATTCTGGAGACTCAGGTGGGGTTTGATGCTGTGGTCATGACCCACAGAATTCTTTCCTCTTTGAGAAACCTCAGTTTTTGCTCTTAAGTCCCTTTGGCTGATTGGATGAAGCCCATCTCCATTATTGAGAACAATCTCTTTCATTTCAAGTCAACTTATTGTTGTTATTAACCACATCTACCAAACAACTTCACAGCACCACCTGGATTGTGCCTGAATAAATAGGTGGGTCCTAGACCCCAACTAAGCTGACACATAAAACTAACCATCATATAGCCAGTGAGGAAAAATGATATTTCAAGTTACTGACTAAAATCAGCATTAATTAATAAATTAGCATGAATAAAATCAATGAAGTTTGAAGAGCTACCTTTCTCACAATTTGAAGTTCTGAAGAAGCACTCCACCATCAACATATTCTTGGGCCCTCTCAGCGAAACTAAATTTTCCCCAAGACAACCAAAGACCATCATGAAATAGTTATCTTGGGACATGTTTTCTGCCAAAATTCAGTCAATTCCAAATAAGATTTTTGTGTCAACCTCTTCTCCCTGGTTTATGCAGCTGCTTGAGCAAGTAAAGAGGACAGAGTACATGTCTCAGGAAAGTAACATCCGCCTCCTTTTGGGTGATTTGTTGCAGGGTCCTTTGCATTCTTTTTCTCGGGATCAATATCACCCAATTAAACTCGTGTTGACAGAAGCATGTTTCTCTGTCCTTGTCTCTGGTGTCAATGAGGCTATACAAGGAAATGTTTTTCCCTGAAAGACATTCACCTTTTCCCCCTCTTTTGCCTCAAAAGCTGACTACTATGTTTGCTAGCACTTGGCATTGCTGTAAAAATGCCCTGAGAATAAAATTGATATGGTTGGCTTCATTTAGCTGTAGGGATAAGAAATAACTACATGGTGTGGTTGGAGGTGCTGAAGTTTGGCAAAGGTTAGAAACCTTCACAGGGATAATTGAAGGGCATCCTCATCAAGATCCCTATGAAGATGAAAAAGACCCAAACAACTTCTGGCTGGCTGCTCATCCAGGCAAAGACGGAAAGGTGGGAGACTGTGGCTGCCAAAGACCTTCCCTGATCATGGCAGATTTCCTGAATTTTCACTCTATGGATGAAAGGTTAGGTGACTCCATTATTAGACAGAAAAAATAGAAAAACTGACTTTAACTTAACTGCTTTACACACCACAAAGTGTCAGAATGTCAAGAATCAGAAAACCATTTGAATTTACTTTATTGATTCAAAAGATGTTTTGTTATATAATTAATTAAATTAGGCACTTTGGACTAAGCGAGAACCTAGCACCTGCTCGATATGGAAGTCAGTTAGATCCATTAAATGTCTAGGGTGCCTGAGTGGCTCAGTGTTAAGCCTCTGCCTTTAACTCAGGTCGGGATCTTAGGGTTCTCGAGGCCTGCATCAGGCTCTCTCTCAGTGGGGAGCCTGATTCCCCCCTCCCCCGCCCTTTGCCTGTCTCTATGCCTACTTGTGATTTTTCTCTGTTAAATAAATAAATAAAATCTTCTTAAAAAATTTAATGCAATCCCTAACAGAATTCCATCAGCAGTTTTCACAGAGCTGCTCGAAACAGTCCTAAAACTTCTATGGAACACAAAGACATTTTGTGTTTCTTTTTTTTCTTTTTTTTTATTAACATTTTTTAACTTATTTATTTGACAGAGAGAGAGAGGGATGACAAGTAGGCAGAGAGGCAGGCAGAGAGACAGAGGGGAAAGCAGGCTCCCTGCTTCCGAGCAGAGAGCCTGATGCAGGACTTGATCCCAGGACCCTGAGATCATGACCTGATCTGAAGGCAGAGGCTTAACCCTCTGAGCCACTCAGGCGTCCCAGACATTTTGTGTTTCTATGGAACACAAAATTTCTATGGACACAAAGAGGCGGGACCACAGCAGCAGCCCTTCCTCCCCACGCTGCTGGAAGTGCAGGGGTGTCCACACCCGCTAGGGGCATCAGAGGGCCGGCCCGGAAGTGCCTTAAGTATCCAGGCCAGCCGGCCGCATGGGATGGGCGCAGCCGGAAGTGCGGGCAGGACGCCGGAAGTGCCGGAAATACGCCGGCAACGTCCGCAGGCGCTCACAGGGAGCGTGGCAAGCTGCGGAGCAGGATGTCCCTGAGGCGCCCGGCCGGCCTGCGCCCAGCCGCCTGCTCCCCCAGGCCGGCTGCCAAGGCGCTGAGAGAGCTCGGCTAAGGACACCCCACGCCTTCCAGCTCAGCCCGTTGAATCACCCCGTGACTCTTTTTCGAGCCCCGCGTTGGTGGGTGTCACGGGCGGCTGCGCACTTCGCCTCCATTGGCGTGGCTGAGGCGGCAGAGCTGGGCTTAGGTCCTGCGGCCTGCGGGATGGACTTGCTCCAGAGTCTGCAGAGCCCACGCCCCCGAGGCCGCGAGAGACGGGAAATGCGTGCGCCCGGTATGCTGACGGCTCTGCGCGGTGCTCCCTGATTCTGAGGAACTGCCGTCCAAGGTGGGTGTGCGCCGGACCTTCCACTGCTCTCACTGGTGTCCAGCTGCATCTCCAGCCCCCATTCAGCCCGGTATCCCGTGGGGTGCGACAGCTGCGTGGGCAACAGGGGCCAAGGACGCCCCCTCTCCACCACTGGGGGAGCTGAGGGAGGGCAGCCCCCGGGGGCTGGGGCTCGGGGTGGGCTGCGTCCAAGCTGGTCCTCTCTCTTTGGGACGCTTCGGGGATTCTCGGGGACTCTGCTGGCAGCACCCTGGCATGGGTGGGTGGTCCTTCCTTCCCAGGTGCCCCTCAGCCCTGGGTTCTTGCTGCGTACTCTGCAGACTCTGATGGGATCCACCGCCACCCATCCCAGAGCTGGCCTCTGTCCAGCAGACGTTCCTGCTTACCCTTTGGTGGTCCCGGGAGGCTTGTGTGCTGTCAGTGGGGTGCACGTGCTGCAGCCGACGTGGTCAAGGCTCGCTCAGTCCATGTCAGTCTGGAAGGCTGCCTTGGGCTTATGACCAGGGAGGTTTCCTCTCTTTCCCTGGGGGAAGGAGAGGGAAGGCACCACAGAACTCCGGACAGCCCCAATGAGTCTGCAGCAGGGGAGGGGTTCCTCCACATGCCCCCTCTGTCTCCCTTTATCCCAGGCACCACCTCAGCTGCTGGAGGCACTGGGCCAGTGGGACACGGGGGGCAGGGGGTTGTGTTTGGATCCAGGAGTCACCAAGGGCTTTGTCCGTGTCCAGTGCCAGTCTGTGGTTGCTGCGCCTAGCATCTTCACTTACCATGCCAGGATCCCACTGACTCTTGACCCAACTGCACTCTGTGTGTTCTAGAAACATTGTAACGGTTTCTCCTGAGCAGTGTTGTGCACTGGGACCAAGGGCAGCCCTGGCATTGGGCCTCTGCAGGGAATGTTAGGTTCCTTTTCCAGGGTGGTCTCCAGGCGGGCTGGCTCTCCTGAGCTCTGGAAGCACAGAGGGACGGAGTCTGTTCTGGCCTCGTGGCTGGTCGGCGGGTCAATAGGCTCCTTAGTGGTTTGGCAGCCAAGATCTGAGACCATGGGATTAAGAGATACTGTTGAATCGAGAATTTTTACTTCTGACTCTTCCTTCCCTTTGGCTTTGGATGCCTGTGTCACTGGCAAGAAGGACACTGGTTTAGTCTTCAACCCTGTCCTGCCCTCGGCCAATGCAGCCCTGAAGGGCCCGAGATTTTCCTCACTGTAGCCCGCCGGATTCAAGCAGGGCTTTGAGCTGCTGTGGGTGAGGAACTGAGGTGGTCTTGCCAGCCTCTGCCTGCCTCCCGTTGCATGGTTCCTCCTAACCAAAGAAACTTAGTAAGTGCTTACTGTGTGTAAGTCCTGCTTTAGGAGCTCAGACGAGACATGGGGGAGAGGACCTGGCGTCAGGTGTGGGCAGTCCACAGACCTGTGGCTTAAAAGACAGCACTTCATGTTCTTGCAGTTCTGGAGGCTGGACATCAGAGGTCAGGGGCCAGCGAGGTCCATGCAGATGGCCGCCTTCTTGCTGGGGCCCCAAGTGGCCATTCCTGCCGTGTGTGGTGGGTAGAGGGAGTGGGGAGAGGGAGCTCCCCGGAGTCCCTTCTCACGAGGACACCAGCCATAGTGGCTCAGGGCTCCACCCTCATGACCTCTGTTAATCTGAGTCCCCTCCTCCAGTCGCTCAGGGGGATTTGGGTTTCAACATATGAGTCTGGGGGTAAGGGGGGACAGAAGTCAGCCCTTGGCAGGTACCTGAGACAGACCAGTGTGAATTTTGATGAAGGGGTACTGTGAGGCCTCAGAGCTCAGGGGAGAGCAGAGAAGGCTTCCAGGAGGAGGTGATCCAGAGCGGAGCTCTGAAGGAAGAGTGGCATGTGTGCAAATGTGCGTGTGTGTGTGTGTGAGAGAGAAGGGGGGTGTTAACAATCTGCTGTTTTCCAATTCGTGTGTTTTCTTAAGTCATTCCCTGAACGTTCCCCGTGGTTTGCTCTACACAGAACTTGGAGACACTGATGTGGGGCCCGGGGATGATCCGGAAGCTCACATGTGCAGTTTCCCAAATTACAGGCTGTAATGTTTGCTCTAACCTCATCAGCCAACTGCTAGACACTCCCAGTATTTGATTACAGCTGCTGGCCCCTAAAACAATCAATTGCAAGTGGGTCCCCGGGCCACCAAGTAGGCCACGTCTGGCTTAGGTCAGGTAAACATTGAATTACTGCTGGAGTGGGCCTGCGGAGTAGTGATGGGTTAATACCTACAGTAGTATGAAGTTGGCTCGGATTGCATTTTAAGTCGCTTTGCATCTATCTCTCCCGGGGCGGTTTCTCCTCTCCCAGTCGGACCTTTACTTTGTTCCTCCCCTCCTCCTTCCAACATTCCCAGTTGAAGCGCACAGGGCTTCTGACCTACCTGTGGGTCCGGGTGTGGTGGCTGGGCCTGAGCTCTTCAGGGGCCTCCTCCAGGCCGATGGGGTGGGCGGTGGCCAGGCCAGCTGAGGTCGGGCTCCCCACAGTCACCCGTCTACTCACTGCCTCCTGGGAGCCCTCTGTCTCCACCCACATTCTAGCTTCCAGATGTGGGTGGCCCCACTCCGGCGCAGGGGTGTGTGCAGACTGGTGTGAGGAGCCTCACATGCATTCGTTACCCGAAAAGAGTCCAGAACATCCCAGGCTCAGGGCCAACTGCTCAGGGCCCTTGCTCAGGCAAGGGAGGACACGGTGGCCAGGGGCTTGGGAAACTGTTTCTCATACTTAGGGTTTCCTTGTTTTTGAAGTTTTGGACTTAAATGCCTGGGCTTGGGACCAGAATGTGCTGGGGACCTTTGGGTGGAGGGGCCGGGCTCACCGGGATGGGCAGGTGCCTTTGGAGTCGCCCCGCGGTTAAACCTCTCGCTCCCCTGGCTGTGGCACAAGCCGCAATTTAGAAAGACTGCTGTCCAGCCGTTTCACTCTAAATAGTAAAACAATAAGTAAGCCTCGAAGAGGCAGCGATCATTTGCTGAGCAAGAATATTCTGAGTCGTTCTGATGTGCGAGGCTCTGGGCCAGCCAGGGTGGGAGTCAGAGATGAACAACAGGCAGGACCCAAGGCCTGCGTTGTCTGGAAAGTCACATGTGGGAAATAGTCATCTTTATTTCTCCCCCCGTGAAAATGGGCGTAGAGTGAGAAATACTCCAATAAATGGCAAAAATGATGCTTCTGTCTTAGTTATCTCTGTAATTCAGCACGTCGTTAGGACACATTGAAGTATTATGGGCTTTCTAAGTGTGATTATCTGCTATTGTTATAAACGGATAGCTTCGTGGCATAGGAGAAACCGTGTTTTTGTTTTTGTTTCCCATGATGGCTATTAGCAACATAGTAAACGTCTTGGTCGTTCAGACCCGTGGCCTACCCAGCGTGGGCCCTGGACACGCACCCATGCTGCAGGGACCTCGGAGGGCGGATTAATCATCGCTGAGCAGGTGGACTGGGGGTCTCCCAGCAGGCTGGCAGTGGAGCCAGGATGGTGACCCTGATTTCCTCTCCCTGAGGTCTTCCCTGTGATGTCACTTGCCTTCCTGCAGATAGGTGGGGGCTGTAACGGTGGCCACCTCCCAGGGGTTCTCTGGCTTAGATGAGGTCACATGTGGAAAAGCACTTACAGCGGTGTCTGGGCCAGCATGCGAGCTCCGCGGCTGCGAGCCATCCGTACCTCCTGTGCATCTCATTCTCCACAAATCCTCTTCAGCCTGCCTTGGGCAGGTGCTTTCCCTCACATCTTGGGTTTTAGACTTTGTGCATTCACGAGCAACTCTGTCCTCTCTTAAATTTCCCTTGGACACATTCATGGTTGGGGGGTACTCGGATAAGCTGGTACTTTCTTGCATACTTTACTATGCAGCTGTTCTTGACCCCGTGGAGGATCTGTCTGCCCCATGTGTCCTCATCTGTCCCTGTGCTAGGTCTGTCCCCTGGGGCCTGAGGTTCCAGCCCCCGGAGGAAGGGTTGTGGGGCATTGGCAGTCAGCTTTCCACAGCTGGCATGGCAGGTCCCTTTCTGAGGGTGTGGGGAATGTGGTTGGTCGCGCTACCAGGGTTTCCCAACACACGGGGTGATGGGTCCCGAGGCCTGAGTGAAGAAATGACAGCTCCCAGTGAACACGGTTCCCGAGCCAGACCTGTTCACGCTGAGACCAGGGAGCAGGTGTCGTGGGGAACCCGTCATGTTGGGAAAGTCATGGTCCCGAGCACAGTCCATGGGGTTTCACTCTCCTGACCATGGATAAGTCATTAAAGCCAATACCAAGGCTGAACTGTGATGAAGCAATTGCTGATTTCTGGGAGAAAATGAATGAACTCTGCACACACTACACCAGCAGAGCCGTGGTCTTGCCATGCTTCTGACCTTGCACATAAGAACTGAGAGTTTGAAACCTGTCCTCACCCTGTACTTTTAGGAGAATACCTTAGCACAAGTGTCCAGCTCTGCCTTGGGATACCCCTCTGCGAAGAGTTATCACAGTATTGGGAAGAGCATTCCCATGAGAATCACCAAGGACTCACTGTGCACCAGGCACCGTCACCGGCTTTCCCTGGGACCTCGAGCTGGGATTCCATCCCCCGGGGGTTGGGACGCAGTTTGACGGGAGGTAATTCTGTCTCCTGCCGCAGTGATGGGGAAGTTCTGTGTTGAGTGCAGGCAGCACCGTGGGGTCCAGGAGTAGAAACACGGGTGGAGGGCAGGGGACAAAGGCAGCACTGTCCCTGGGCAAAGTGTGAGGCTTGGTGCTGCTTGGGGGGGCCTCACTCTGGCCTGAACTACGAGTGTGTTTTGGAGACATGTAGGTAAGAGACACGAAGCATTGCCAGGATGGTGAGCATGACGATGGTGACATGGTGGCCATAGGCCAGCGTGTAGTGGTTGGCTGCTTTATGCATGGTTTACGTGCTTTCCACATATTAATTCGTACTCAGGTACTGTGTTCATCTCCATTTTCAGACCTCAAACTGCAGTATTGGGATACAGGCGGGCTAGGGTGGTGGGGCTGGGGTCCCATCCTGGCCCGTGGCCCCACGGCCTCCCTGCTGGGGCACTCAGCCCCAGAGCCTTTGAGGGACTTGCCAGCCTGAGGGAGGTTAAGCCCAAAACCCCAGAGGAAGGAAATGACGAACCAGAAGCATAATACCCTGAACACCGTTTCCTTCCCAAGAACTCCTCGGGAAGCCCTCGGCGAGCCCTTGCGGGACCCTGGGAGGAGCAGCATGTTTGAGCCATGCTTTGTAGCATATCTGTCCTCAGGTGTTGGACGCTGTCTGAGACACAGCGGTTGCCGTGACTGGGATTGGCGTCCAGAGGGCAGACACTAGGGGTGCCGCTGACCCCGGCCCATGCACCGGGTGGAACCACGCGGAGGCGCACAGCCCAGCTCAGCCCTGGGCCCGAGGCTGGGAAGAGCTGCTCTGGAAAATGGTCTGGCTGTGTTGGACACCGGTGGCTGGGGCGGAGGGGACAGGAAGCCAAAAAGATGCCATGAAGCAAGGGAGGAGCGGTAGTCGGAGTTCTCGTGACGAGCGTCCGTATGTGGAATGGAAAGTCGGGGAGAAGAGTTCCTATTAGGAAGATGGTGAATTTGGTCCCAAGACATCTGTGTTCGACAGGTAGAACAGCCCAGCAGGTGTATGAGAATGAGGACAAAGGGACAGGTGGGGAGACACATTGGTGCTGTGAAGGCAGATTTCTAGTCCTCTTCTGGGAAGCAGTAATTGTGATCAGTGTTTGTGGCCCAGAGAGAAGACTAAAGACCGGGAATTCACCAATGGCTCCCTGGGCCGAGGTGGGACTCAGGGAGAGCCTGGAGCCCATCTCCAAATCCCAGCTGCACAGCTCATGACCTGTGAGCTCATTGCTCAGGGGACCCTGGCATTCTTGGGGGGCTTGACGGGAACCCCGCTCCCTGCCCAGGGTTCCCTGGATTTTTGGGGGGATTGATGGGATCCCCGCTCACTGCTCTGGGGGGCTGGGGAGGTTGGTCTTGGCTGGGGGCTAGCAGCCCCCCACTGGTGGATGCAGCCACAGCTCTGCTATTTTTAAGCGTCTGCCTTGCTCCGGTGGAGGCTGCCGGCGCCTGATGCTGAATCACGATCCAGCTTGCTAAGTGCGGCGGAGCCCATGGCCTGCCAAGTACCGGACAGGCATCTGGCTCTGTGTGGCGGGTTCCGGAGGTAGCCGGGGTTGGGGAGGGCGACACGACCCTGTGACGGGGGCCAGGCAGGCCCAGTGCGGCTGTGGTTCTTGTATGCACCCCTGGGTGTATAGACTGACAGCAGCATCTCTGCGAGTTACCGGATTGTGGCTGGCTGTGAGATGAGGACTGTGTGCATCAAACCCGGGTATCTTTGCCATCAGTGCTGCTTTCATTCCTTCTCCTAGAGCAGAAGGCACCGACGCGCAGCCATCAGAAGGCTGCTTTGCACACTGGAGTCAGATGGAGGAGGTTGCGCGTCTTTGTCTGGGGTCCTTCTGCATTTCTGAGATAGGAAATTTAAGCAAGTCTCCTGCAGGGGAGTCTCTCCCAAGGTAGGCCTGCCTCACTTGTGCTCTCCCTCCCCGAGCACCTGTAGGTCACAGCCGGCCTTGTGTACCTCCTGTGGGGAGGTCTTCCTGCTAGAGCCCCTGGAGGGCTCACCTCCTGGGAGAGCAGGGCCATCGTTAGGCCTGCGCGTGAGTGAGGGTTTGAAGGAGTAAGCTTCCCAGTCCCGTGCTCACCTCCAGAAGGCCTTCTCTGCACCCGTGTGCCTTCTTGCCTCTTCCCCAATGCATGGGTGATGCAGATCATGGAGCCAGCCAGCACCCTGGCTGGCTCCATACCATGAGGGCTGGCTTTCCCCCGTCGGCTGAAGTGGCCCCTTGGAGGCTCCCAGAAGTTTCTAGAGCCTGAGCTGTCCATTGCAGAGGCAGGGTGGAGTTCCTAGTACTGGGCTGTCATGGCAAGGGGAGCGATGGACAGCATAGGCTGCCTGGCTTCTTGTACCTTCTTCCTGTGGGATGCATGATATTGTGGTGCAGACAAGCATGTCACAGCCCCGGTTGAGACCATGGAGTCCTCCTTAGGGAGCATGATTAGTGCAGGAGGCTTGTGGGCCATCGCCCGGGGCAGGTGTGCCCTGGGCGAGGGTCATGGCGGCGGGCCTTAGGGGCTGTGAGGTTTGGCCCACACATTTCTTGGCCCATGGATGTGCCGCTCTCAGGCTTATGAAGCTCCTGGCGTCCCAGAACGGCAAGAGTCACGGGGTGTGAGGACAGGTTCCTCCACAGCGGTCCTCCTCGGCCAGCCCGGGACAGAACCGAGTCTCTCTCCTCACTCTTAGCTCCCTCTTTGACCCGCCGCAGTGTGCTTCCAGCCCCCATGGCTCCGAAATTCTCCTGGGAGGTGTTGCCCTGGGAGGATGTGGGAGTGCCAACCCACGGACACTGTGGAGTCATCTGTTCTCAGTGCCCTTGAGCTCTTTGTGGCCCTTGATGGCTCTTTCTAGAGACTCCCCTCCTGTGGGCACCAGGCATCACTCACCAGTTGTTCCTCCTTCTGGTCCGTCTGTCTGCCCGCACCAGCCAGTGCAGCCAGGTGTCAGTTTCCACCCAGACCTGGGGGTCCTCCTTCCCCATGGAGTTCTCCCTGCACCTGCTCATGGTCTGTGCCTATGGGACCTCGTCTCACCATCCCAAGTCTCCCTGGGCAGACCTCCGGAGTGTGTGACTTTGGGGTCAACCCTATGTAGACCCTCCTGAGATGACACAAGGCATCTCTGTAGTGTGTGGATACCGAGCACCCTGTTCTCAGCTTGTGATGAGATGCAGCATCCCAGCATGGATCCCAGGGAGTCCCCCCTCCACAAAGGCACACGCTGTTCCTCCTGCCCGACCGAGGACAGATCTCATCCCCTCCTGTAGCACTTGACTGCCCTGCGGTCTTTTTGGATGTGAAGAATGTGCCAGAAGTGACACTGTGTTGTTCAGGGCTGACCCCTGAGGGTCCATCCCATGCTCCCACTTCCCTGCAATCCTGCCCCCATGCTGCTGGGGGGAGGGGCCACCTGTAAAGAGAGGCCCTCGGGGAGGACAGACAGCAGGCTCTGCCTGCTGGATGTCTGCCCAGCGTGTAGGAGAGCTCCCGACCCCTGCCGGCCAGCAGAGGGCCGCTGTGCATGTGTCCCTGCACCGTCAATCCACACTCACGGGAGATGACCTGAGCCTTTGGTTCCTAGCCCCCAGATGCTGGAGCCGCATTGGGCGACTGGAACGGGGAGCCACAGCAGGTTTTACAGGGAAGGTGTGCTGCCTTTGACATGGGTTTGTGATAAGTCTATGTACCTGATCTGGCAGGTTGACTGTGTGTCCTGAGGTGAGAGGCAGGGGAAGGGGTGCTGTGAGGGGAGACTGAAGGGGTCGTTGGGGAGCCCCCCTCTGCTGGGGACACGGGCATCACCTAGATCCCGGTCTTCCACTCCCAGGCGGCAGTCTACTGGGGGGTGAGCCGTATTTCCCAACCTCGCCGCAGGCCTGCTGTCCCGCCTCTCTGCACACATTTCTGCGCCCGTTGCTGGTGTAGGGTTCAGGCAATGCCCTGCACCCCATCCTCCCGTGGTGGATGTCCAGGTCACCCAGACGGTGGAGATAGAGCCCTGTGGGCACAGGTGGAGGCCAGCACGCTGCCTGGGGACCCTGCAGCCACACCCTAGGGATCCCAGGAAACCCGGGCAGACATTTGCTGGCTGCAGCGGGCCCGCAGTCCCACTCACCTAGAGTGGGGCCCTTAACTCCGTCTTATGGAGGGAGGGGCATCAGACACTTGGGGACCAGCTATGGCACCATCCCGGAGGCACTGAGTTTTTCCACTCCTGGCTTGGCTTCTCTTTCTACCGTGAAAACGCAGTATCTCAGACGGGACTTCCCCTCCCTGAATGCTGGGCCCTGTGTTGGGAGAGTGGCCGTACTGTGGTTGCCTCGGGTGACAGTGATGGTACCACAGGCTCTGGAATGGGGCTTGCTTGTTAGTGCAGCAGAGGCGGGTCGGGCCCCCTGGCCAGAGGGCCAGGACGCAGGGCAGGATGCAGGCCCGGCCGAGACGGAGGGAGCTAGCTGTAAGGCAGAAGGAGGATGGAAGGTGGAATGAGGAGGGCTTGGTGGCCAAAAGTCTGCGGGGCTGGGAGGGAGCCGTCCGGGGAACCCCGGGAGCCCCTGCATTGGGTTGTGTCCCACCTCGTGGCCAGCCGGCCATCAGGGAGGGCTGAGTAAAGGAGTCCCAGAGAAGCCAGAGGAGTCTGCGTAGAGGGCAGCTGGTTGGGGGGGTCCTCGAGGCGGCCTGGCTTGGGTGATCCCCCAGCAGAGTGCGCTGGAGTCCCGAGGGCCCAGCTCTGAGCTGGTTCAGCGCCGTGTGCTTAGGAACTCACTCATTCATGGTTCCTTCAGCCAGCTACCATGTTGTGAGGACCTGCTCTCTGCTGGGCCCGTTTCTCTGCATGGGGCACAGAGGCATGGACAAGACAGATTGTAGCCAGCCCTCAGGAGTTGGAAGTCCAGTACACAGGTGACCCTGGCCTCCTGCCCACACCCTGCGTCCGCAGGGGAGGTGGTCTCTCCAATCCTCTCTGCCAGGACGTCTGATGGCACCTTCCTGGCACCACACGCCGCTTTACCTGGTGGCTACGTGCCACGTTTGGCCGGTGGCTTGAACCTCTGTCCCCATTCCCACAAGCTCCTCTCTGTGTCAGCCTTTCTCATCCGTCCTGTGTGGACATGGACCCTCATGTGAGGATGGAGGTGTTCTTAGAGGAAATCCTCTATGTGAGGGATGGGGAGGTCCTGGCCCTTGGAAGCTCTGCTTCTGACACTGGGGCCCCTGGTGTCCTAGCACAGGTGTGACCTTCACAGCCCCAGCAGGGACGGTTCTATCTGCTGCCCCACATCCAGTTCCAAAAATAACATCTGTTAGACTCTCACGGACTTCATCTCTAACTTCTGTCCCCACAGCTCCTTCACGCTCACATTGACAGCATCTCCGTTCCCCAGCGTGGTTGGAAAAATGAGTCAGAGTCTACCACGTCTCCTTCTCAGGGCTGGTAAGTGCTGCAAAGCATACATCCTGTTTTCCTTTTTGTTGTTGAAGAATGTGTGCCAAATTTCCACAAGAGAGGATTCTTGTTATTAGTGAGGAGCTTTTATTAGGAGGGCTTTTTCCTCACTAGCAGAGTGGGAACCAGTAAGAGTGTTTCTGGGGTTGGGCGAAGGCTGGTCAGACGGAGGTCAGGAGGTCTAGTGGACACTTGTCGTTGGAGGTTGTTGCTGGCCGATCAGCACGAGGGGTTTGCCTTCAACCCATCTCAGAGCCATGCTGAGGGGCACAGGCATCTTGGAGCCAAGAACACTGAGCCTCAGACCCGTGGCCAGCTTGGTCACCCTCGCTACACCCCGTCCTCTGCTTCGGGACGTCCAGGTGGGAGGGTGACATCTTCTGGCCTGTCGTAGATCCTTCCTCACACGCTTCCCGCCAGCCCTTCCCAGCCTCCGGCTAACAGCCCCAGCCAGGTGGCCCTTTCCTGAACCCCCCGAGGGCATCTTTCCTCCGGGAGGCCCCGTAGAGCAGCACTGGTGGATGTTTTTATGGGTCATGTTCTGAACGTCACACCCGAGTTAAATCTGTGCTGATTCAATTAGAACACGCAAGCTGAGGGACTTCTTCACGTTCCATGACTGGGTCCTAGGTGAGTGGCTTCTCTCTCTGGACACAGGTGTCCTCACTGCCGTGCTGCTAGCGAACGGCCGGGCCCTCCCTGCTCAGCCTATGTGCCAAGCGGTCTTGCGGCTGGATGGCAGAACTGGAAGCCCATGGCCCTGCACACACGGGAAACTGAGGGCCGGGCGGCGGGGGTGGCACACTGCTCAGAGCCACACAGATAGGCTTCTGTCTGGGGTGGGGGGTGGTCAGGCCAAGGCCCGAGGGGCTTTAGAAGCTGCACCTGAGGAGCTGGCCGGGGCTTGGGCCAGGTGGGGTCCCGGCCTCCAGAAGATGCCACGTCCTGCTGCCCCCAAGCTGGGAATGTGTGACATCCCCTTGCAGGAGGGGCTTCGCCGATGTGACTGGTTCAAGGTTCTCACTGGGGGTGGGGTGATCCTGGATTGTTGGGCCACACACCAGCTCCGTGTGAGGAGCTTCCTACGTGGGGGCAGGTGGGTCTGCCTCAGATGAGGTGAGACAAGGGAAGCAGAGGCATGTGTGTGCACACGTGTATATGTTGCTGTGTGTGGGCTTGTGTGTGGAAGAGACAGACCGGGAGCGAGGGAAGCAGGTAGAGGATTGCAGGCGCTGCTGGAGGTGGAGGAGGGCCCAAGGGGCAAGGGCACAGTTGTGTCTGGACTCCTCGGAGACAAGAGAACACACTTGTCTGGGGAGCACGGCCCCGAATTTAGACCTCGTGACTCCAGAGCTACAAGAGAGCGTGTGGTGACTTTTCCCGGTGGCCGCGGGAAACCCGTTAGAGGCATGAGAGCCTGCCTCTAGTTCAAGAGGGAGACGGGCTGTGAGCAGTGCGTCTCGGTGCTGACCGTGACCTCAGGGTGACGTGGATGGCAGTGGACTGGAAGCCACCATCCACTCTGAGTGTTCAGAAATAGCTTTCCACCGTGCGGTCCCAGTTTCCGTCTCCTGGAATGAAGAGCAGACATCAGACTTAAACTAATTCCTTCGCTGGCGGACCATCACGGGCTGGCCTCACGAGGTTCTCCGCCACGTGGACAGTTTCCATGAGACCGGGGGAATGGTTCTTGTGGGCTGCCCACTCCTGGACGCCCCCAGAGCCTTTGTGTGCTGGTCACCCACTGGCCTCCAGCGCTGGAGGCTCGCCCCAGCCCGTACATGTCCTACACTCCAGGGTGCCTGGTGGGGGTGGGGGTGCATCAGCTGTGCTCAGGGAGCGGTTGCCCCATGGTTTGAGCAGGGGATGTGACTGGCCACCAAGGACCTACTTCCCTGAGAAAGGAGGGTCCTCCATTGGGCAAAGACTGTCAGTGATCTTTGCTCATCCAGGTGCTAAGGTCCTGCATCTCAGAGAGCAGCTTGGAAGGATCTAGGGCAGGTGGCGCACCCACCGCATGAGCTTCTATGGTGGCCTAATGGCACGTGTTTCTGCAGTTCAGGACTAGGGACTGTGCACCTGCTGCAGGCCATGCCTGGGGCTTGACAAAGCCACCGGCCTCAGGGAACTCCTTGTTTTGAGAAAAAGCTGATCTTTGCATGGTTTGGGCTGCAGGCCCAGCTCAGACGGGTGTGGAGGATCACAGGCAAGGGAGCGTCGCCATGGACGCGGGGGGTCTCTCAGAGGAGCTGTGTCTCCCACTCGTGCAGGAGAACCAAGGAGGGGCTAGACACTGTGACATTCCAGTGGCTTTGGGGCCATGAGCTGGGGTGCTCCTTTGGGTCTTTCTTGCTGTGTGGACTGAGAATCCCTGGGGATGAGAACTCTGTCTTTTGCTCTTTCTTGCCCCTTGGTCCTGAGGGGATGACCAGCAGGCCGGCAGGACCAGCACCAAGAACGTAGTCTTCCTCTCCGTCCTGCTTCCCCAGGGCTGGGCCCAGGTCCTCATGTCCAGGGCAGGAGCTTGCCCTGGCCTGGGGCTCCCCGGTCGGTCCTGGGGATGGCGTGCATGGTGCTGGGGGAGAGGCCTGGCAGCATCTGATTCCTTCGTCCCTCCCTCCGTGCTCGAGGGCTGCATCCCGACCACAAGCCTGGGAAGCTGTTCAGATGGTTTGGATGTGGAGACCGAGGCTTCCTTGGAAGGAAGGGCCGCATCCTCGACCCAGTGAGGCCATGTTCTCTCTGACCTCTGCGCCATCTCGCCCGGACCTGAGCATGCTCCCAGGATCCAGGAGGTGTCCATGGCCCGGTCACTCTGTCTGTTCCTTGATGAGCTCCTGCTTTGAGGGCTGCAGAAGGTTCTGGCCAAGAAGAGGACATCCCCATCAGAAGGACAGCTGCCCCCGGTCTCCCACCTCCTGGGCCTTCCTGGTTGTCTGTCCTTTCTGCTGCCGGAGGAGCTCAGAGCCAGCAAGGCATCAGCTGCTGGGGCGCTGGCTCAGGTCCCAAGAAGGTGGTGTCTCTATGAAGTACGGGACTGTCCTGGCACCTGTCGCATGCAGGGCAAATTCTAGGTCCCTTGTCCAGGCGGTGAAGATGCCTTTCTTCCAGGGCTGGGCTCTTCTGGATATCCCTCTTCCCTGCATCCTGCGTGACGCATGGAGGGCTGGTCAGGCGCTCTGGTGCTGTGCAGTTTGGGACCAAACTCGCGTGCGCTGTTCTCGGCCAGAGCCAACCCCTTCTCCTCCATGTAGGGCCAGCCCGTCTCAGGACCGCGTTGCACAGCGCTTTGCTCGACCCAATGCAAACACGTCTTGTTCCAGTGGTTTGCCTTGCAGCCCATTCCTCACTGGTCAGAACCTTCTCTGAGGATGGCGAGCGTGTCACATCAGATTCTCGCATGCTCCGTCCTGGCACAGGAACGCTCACGGTATCCCTGGGAAGAATGGGTAGCATTCGGCGCCTGCTGGAGGGTTTGAGAGCACGTCTGTGAGGAGCTGCCCTGTCCCAGATAAGCTCAGGACCAGAAGGGGGGCCAGAGGTGCGGGGGATGGGGAGCCTCGGACATTGCTGGCGGTGGCCTGGTGAGGAGCTCCCGACTTAGCAGAGTCACAAGGACTTGTGAGTCCCTGGCTCTGGTCCACACCAGACCTTGAGAAAGCTTTTCTCAGTTGGTCAAGTCCCTGCTGATAGAGTCCACAGCGTGGAAAAGATCAAATTCTGGTGGAGAAGGTGAGCACCAAGAGTGGTACACGTCATGACAGAGGGGAGTGCAGGCCCCTGGGCACAGGCCACGGAGCTGAGGACTGCCATGTGACATAGAGAGGGTGAGAATCTTCAGGGCGACTCCTGAGTAATCAGAGAGGGCTTCCTGGTGGAGGTGACCCTAGCACAGTCTCAAGGACTTCATCATCAGTGGCAGTCGTACAAAGGGAAGAGTGTGTCGTGCACAGTACTGACAGAGGCCGCTGGCATGAAGTCCCCGTCCCGTGTGGTGCAGCATGGTGTGTGGAGAACTCGCACATCGTGCTGCAGTTGGAGCCCGACATGCTTGCTGGAGGGCGGTTCGGAGGGGTTGCTGAAGCACCAGAGGAACATGTTGGGCAGGAGTCAGGGAACATTTAGGGACACATCCACCTACAGAAATCTCGAGGCCTGGTGAGAGCTGACGCCCCTCCCATGCTCCTCACTGAGCAAGCAGGTGGGACCCACCCGGGCCCTGGAGGACAGGCCTCATGTGAGGCTCCCTTCTGTCTTTGGGCCATCCTGAGATCCTGGGGCGCAGAAGGGCAGGTTGGAAAAGGCATGAAACAGGTCAGGCCAGGGAGGCTAGCCCTGTGATTCCTGGGTCCAGCCAGCAAGGTTGCCTTGGGATGTCTACCCTCCCGACTGCTAGAGAGCAGTGTTTGTGGTCCTGGTCCTTGGGCAGGGTCCTGCTTGGTGCCCCACGTCCACCTGCTGTTCCCTTGGGCTCCCAGTCTCATGGACACCAGCATGCACCTGCTCCATCCTCCAGCCAGGCAGCCAGAGCTGACTCAGGGTCTGCTCCACAGCAGGTGTCAGGCCAAGAGGGAGCGTGAGCTCCTGTGCTCCTGCATGGGGATCCGGGCATGGGCGTGTGGGTGGGTCATGAAGGAAATCGTTCTCGGACATGCCCAGTGCCACGCTGGGAGCCCTGTGCCCTCTTCATGCTGTCTTGGACGTCAGCATTCATCGGCAGTGTAACTGTCGCCCTAGGTGGAGCTCCTTTTTGCAGTACACAACCGGAACAACCACACAGGGTGGCCCTGATGAGGTGCTTGGCCTTGGCAAACTGTCTGACCTCTCGAAGCCTCTCTCTCTTTTGTAAGATGGGAGTAGTAAGAACACGCCCTCAGAGTGCTATCGTGACTCCTGTGGGCTCTGGAATAAGCCACTAGTAAGCAGGCGTGGTATCATCGTGGCCACCCTTGTCCTGTTCAGAAAGGTGGGCCAGGCTCGCATGGCCTGAAGTCACACAGCAGCAAAGGGCAGAGTCGCATGGGCTCAGACCTCCAGAGTCTGAGGGACTTCGTGCTTCTTCCCCTCAGTTTCTAGGCAGAGGACAGGTGAGGGGGAAAGGGCCACCCTGGAGCTCCGCGGGGAGGGGCTGGCACCGCCGTGGATTGGACCGCAGTCACAGGAAAGGAAAATGAAGTGACATTCCCCAAGCGTGGTCTCTCTTTTTCCAATTCAGCTTTGTCTGTAAACAGCCAGTATCGTCATCCCAGGCCGGGGGGACCCGGGTCTTTAGGAACCTCTATCACCACGACAGAAATCTCAGCCCTGGCAGAGACACTGCTCCAAATCACACTGCACACTCCCACCCCCATCCTGGGCGTGTGACTCTTATTTGAAGAGTTGATTGGGAGGCTTTGCAGCCCCGTGAAGAGATGTTTTGTCCCGCATCCCATTAAGGGTTTACTCAGCTGGCTGGAACAGCAGGAACAGCCACGGGGCAGCCAACCCCGTGACGGGCAGATGGCTCCCGTCACATCGCAGCTTCACGAAGCACCTGCAGTCACCGTGCAGCTGGTGCCACTGTCCAGGGCGATCCGGGTCCCTGTCTGTGTACCGCCTGCATGGCCTGCCCACCCCAGGGCCTTTGCTAACCATCTGCTGGCTCCAGTGCTCCACCCGGCACCCCTGCCTGCATCTCAAGCCCACTGCACTCAGGAGCACCAGGTTCTGAAGTCCTGGCCCCTCCACCTAGTAGGCTATTCTCCACCAGGGCAGCGGTGTCTCCCAACCTGGGCCAGAGTGAGCCAGGGTCGTTCCGCATGACAGGGAGCCAAGCCGGGGCGAATGCAGTGGAAGGACACCACTCAAATCTTACAGAGCCCAGGACAGCCTCTCAGCAGGGAGTGTCAGCAGTGTGGTGGCTGGGAAACACATGCTGTGTGGCGGGGTGGACACAGAGTGCATGAGGGGCAGACCCCGCAGACCAGAGTGAGTGAGCTGGGGAGACCCTGCCGACTAGAGCTTATGAGCTGGGGAGACCCCATAGACCAGAGTGTAGAGCTGGGGAGACCCCCCAGACTAGAGCACGAGAGCTGGGGAGACCCCACAGATGAGAGTGCGTTAGCAGGAGACCCCCACAGACCAGGGTTCGTGAGCAGGGGACCCCACAGTCCAGAGCGCCCAAGGCAGGGAGGTGCTGCAGACCAGGGTGCGTGAGGGGGAGACCCCACAGACCAGAGCGCATGAGCCACGGAAATTCCGCAGACCAGAGTGCAGAGTCGGGGAGACCTCGCAGACCAGAGCTTACGAGCCGGAGACCTTACAGACTCGATCATGTGAGCAGTGGACCCACTAGACCAGGGCTCATGAGCAGAGGACTCTGCAGATCAGTACGGGTGAGCCAGGGTCCCTACAGACCAGAGACCGGGAGCCCAGGATACCCCGCACACCAGAGTGCATGAGCGGGAGACCTCACAGACAAGAGCACGAGACTGGGTGAACCTGCAGACCACAGTGCATGAGAAGGGGAATCCCTCAGACCAGAGCGTGTGAGCCCGGAGACCCCGGAGACCAGAGCGCTTGAGCTGGGGACCCCGCAGACGGACTGTTACAGCAGGTGCCTTCCACGCACATGCTGTGTCCCACGTGGGCCCTCCCTGCTGTCCATGGGTCCATTCTTCTACACCCTTAAGTCCAGAGCAACCCAAGGGGCAAACGGTTGTTTTTACCAACTACCCCCCCCATTTCACGGGGAGGCTGGGACTCAGCCCCTCAGTACCCACGAGACTCTAACAAGCTGCCCGCTGCCCCTTAAGTGTCCGTGGGGCATCCGGAATCAGTGTCCGGGGGGGCCGTATGTCCATGCGCGAGGCGAGGCCACAGCAGCCACTCAGGCCAGGCTCTGAGGCAGGGTCTGTCTGGCCCTGCACAGCCGCTGTGGCCCCAGGGTCCGTGGTTATGGCTGCGTCCCTCCATCTGTCTCTGTGTCCGTGTGTCCTGTCCTGTGTGTGTGTATCTGGAAAGGACGCTTGTGTCTGGGTTGGGGGATGATCCAGGACCGTCTCATGTTGAGATCCTTCGTTTATTTACATTAGGCAAGACCCGTTAAAGGTATCCGCCACAGGTTGCAGAGTCGCGAACGCAGACGTGCCTCTCTAGCAGCCACTGTTCAGCCCCTTCCGGACCGCGATGTCTGACGCAGTGAGCGCGGTCCTAAGAGTAAAAGCGCCACCACTCACGGGGAACGAGAAATCTTAGAGGAGGCACTTGTGCACGTGAGAGGGGCTGGATGACCCACGGGAAACACTGCGGGCTTGGCTGGCCGCGGCCCGTGGGAGTACCCTGCACTCCAGGCAGGGGGAGTATAGGCTGTCCGTGGCTGGGGGCTAAGTGTGCAAGGTTACAGGCCCGGCACGAGGTGTGCTGACCTTCCCACCCCTTCGGCAGGGCGCAGCCCTGGGACTGGCTCAGCGGGCGGGTAGAGTGCACCTGACGTTCAGTTAGGGCTGGGATGAGTCTGGCAAGAGCACGTTCACATACACTGCTGGTCACCACAGCACATGGCAGAGAGAGAGGAGGAGGAGGACCCGGCTGCCCGAGGCAGGTTCCTGAAGGCACGTGCCCCGCAGAAGGGGCCTACAGGCTGAGGGACATAGAGGCTATGGGGAGCCATAGGTTCAGGGGGAGGGACCGCCTGGGAGGAGGCAGGGTGGGGGCAGGGAAGGGCTCAGAAAGGGGAGGAGGAGGAGCAGGTAGGAGGAAGTGGTACCTGGGGCGCTGGGAGCAGAAAGCATGGCAGGAGTGAGCTGAGCGCATGGCCGGGGCTGGGTACGCAGGTGGGGGCTCAAGGTCTGGTCAGCGGGCAGGTTGGTGGCTTTGCGGATAGTCTCCGGCTGTGCTCGCCATCGGGCGTGGCCCAGGGGAAGGACCTTCATGGATGGAACGTGATTTAGGGGGTGTCTGCTCCCTTGGGGAGTGGCAGGGTCCAGGAGACCCTGGGCTCTCCACTCTCCAGCAGGTGCAGGCATGAACACAGAGCAGAGGGAACTGGGCGGCCAGAGGGATGGTATGCGCAGCGCCCCAAGGGAACAGAAAAGAGGAGCCTGACTCGCAGGGGGCAGAGCTGGGCGTCGAACCCAGGGAGACCTGAACCCAAAGCGCCCATCTGCACCCCACACTGCGCCGCCTCCTGGTCATGGAAGGCTGCAGGTGGGAGAGTGGGTTGGTGGGGCCGGCCACCTATGCGGATGCACAGTTCTGCTGGAGGTGGGGTGTCGGTGCCCTGACGGGCCTGCCCCCTTCAGACCCACAGAAGCATAAATGAGCTCAGCTCGCTTTGACGCTGGTCTCGGCTCCCAAAGACCCGTCAGCTCAGGGGAAACTGAGGCAGCGTGACCCTTTGTCCTGCCGTCACAAGGCAGGCTTCCCCGGAGCATGCTCTGGCTGGTGGGGCAGGCAGCGGTCCCCACCTCCTTGGTCGAGCGCCAGAGACCCAGGGAGGCCAGGGCGAGGCTGACTTAGAGTCCTCAGATGCTCTGAGGGCCCCAGGCAGGGCGTGCCCTTCCCGCCCCCCCCATCCTGTTTCTTCGCCCCAGGGAGTGTTTCCCAGCCCATTATCACATGAGTGCTTGGCTGGGTCACCCTTTGTCAGGGCAAACATCAGGCATGTGCTAATGGTCCCCTTAACCATGGCCAGTTGGGTCTTAATGTCTGTTCAATGACACCTGCTATGAAGGCTCCCATAACGGAGCTCTTAATGGCAGACGAGGGGCTGTTAGACCTCGGACACTTAGCCCACAGCCATGGACAGATCCCGGAGGGCAGCCTGCCCCTCCAGAGGGCCGAGGGGAGGGGCTTGGGGGAGACACCTAGAGCCCCCCTTGTTCTGCTGGGCCCCTGAGAGTGGGAGACACAGAAGTGGCTCTGGGGGGATGTGGCCAACACCAGAGCCCATCCCGGTTTCCTGTACAGACCACTGACCTGCGCTCAGAATGAACACCAAGCACTCTGTTTCCCGTGTGGGGTTGGGGATAAGAAATACCAGGGACGGGGAGCGGGAGACGGGTCCCTCCGTGCCGGGTCCCTCCCAGCAGCAAGCAGGTCCCTCCCTGCCCTCCTGCCCCAGCCTCAACCTCCACACTCGGGTGCGGGGCAGAGACGGCTTGCAAGGGTGCGTGGGGACGTCACCGGCCGGCACATCCGTTCTCAGACGCTCTCTTTGTCCTCACGCCTCCCCGCTTGTGGTACCGAGGCGCGTCCAGGCAGCTGGTGCCCGCTTGCTCCTGGGGCACCTGTCCCCCTCGGGAGGAGGGGTCTCTAGGTGTGGGGATCGTTGGTCACACACGAGTAACTGGAAGCCTTCCACGATGAACAGAATGTTCCCTGTGCTTGACAGGTGTGTGGTGGGACCAGAGGCCGAAGCGGTTAGCACAGCCGGCCTGCTGGGCTCTCTCAGACGGGAGCACACCCGGGAGTTTGCCAGTGGCCAGGGAGGTACGACGCTCCATGAGGACGGGACGGTGTGTGGAACAAGGGGTCACAGGAGGGCACCCACGTCCCATGGACGACAGGACAGGGAGCTCCCGAACGCCCTCTGAGGGGGCGCGCAAAACTGCGGCTGAACACCCAGCATCTTCCTCGAATACAATTAATTCTTTCCATCAGCAGGGAAGTTAAAACATTTTTATATTGAAGTTAACAAGAATATATCACAGTAAAAAAGCAAACATTGCATGGTTCTTTTTTTTTTCTTAGGATTGAATTTTTGAAAGTGAGGTATGTTTTGTGTCTCCCCAGGCCTTGCTGAAATGTCCGTGGCAGTGTCGGCACTCGGGCCCGAAGGACGGGAACGTCAAGGGGCTACTGATGGTGAGGGGTCCCTCCGGGAGGTTCTCATCTGGGAGTGAGCTGGGAGCAGACCCCCATTGGAAATAAGCGAGGCGGACGATTCGTGCAGGACGGAAGCCAGGGCTCCGGCTTGGATCCTCCTGGAACGGCCAATGTAGAAGCCCCGTGGAGGGCAGGACAGCTGGGAGGAGCAGAGGGGTCCGCCTGGAAAGACCTCTGAGGCTCAGAGCCCGTGGCACTGGCTGGGACTGCAGACCCCGTGAAGCATCTGGCGTCCGCACCCGCTCACCACGCCACCGTCCTGGGTGCTCACGGCATCAGTAACCACACAGTGCGGCCCCAAGGAGTACTTCCTGCACACCTTGCAGTCTGTGGGCTCACACTGTCCAGAGCACGTTCACCCGTGAGACAGCTGCTGAAGCAAGAGCTGTCTGGAACTAAGTAGAACACGGCTGACAGGTGCCCAGGAGCACGTCCGGAGCCCAAGGCCCCTCCAGCCCGTCACTGTCCCCTTGGTCCCACGTGGTCAGAGGTTCCATTCAGGTGTTTCTGGAGAGAAGGCAAATGAGCAGCGTCTCTCGCGAAACTTTGTCCTTTTACTCAGAAAGGAATGCGCTCACCAAAATTTCTATCTGTGCTCACGGACAGGAACCGGGGCGCGTGGCCCACGTGGCCACAGGGAGCCTGAGAAGGTGAGCCATCATCAGGAAGCATGGCCGCCCCAACAAGCTCAGGGTCCTCTCAGGGAACAAGGGGGTATGGTGGACATGTGTTGGCTGACATGGCTGTCCCCACCGTCCTGGGATGTGATGACCATTTTCATTTTCATAATTTGACGGAGGAGGAGATTAAGGGACAGGCAAGCCAGGTCATTTCTTTCCTGAAGACTACCTAATAGACGGGGAACCGTATCTCTGTGAGACCATAGGCAACCTGAGAGCAGGACTGTGTGTTTGTCCTTTGCCCTGTGTAGCTGTGACCCCATCACCAGACAGAATGTCACTTGGATCGATGCCTGATCGAATGCCTCGTTGATGGCCCAGTAAAGTCCCGTGCATGTCTCAGGCTTCCCCGTCCTCCCTCTCAGAGGAAAGAGTTCCAGAAACCTCCCCATGCCGGCATGCAGTTCCTCTGGGCCCAGGCAGCGTGGGTGTGCCGGGAGGACCAGTTTCGGCCGACTGCCATCCCAGCCACGTGCAGCTGAGCTCACCAGGACCAAACAAGGCCCGAAGTGTCTCAAGGAGTGTTTTTAACAAGTTGTAAATAATATCTCACCAAGTCCCATCGCTGCCTAGAATTGATGCAGCTGGTGAGAAGTAGTCATGATCCCGTGAATCGTTTGTCCATTTACAAGAACATTTCATTCACCTCCTTCCAGAAGGATGCACAGAACACGCTTTAAAAGAAGGCGTAACTGGTACTGACATATGGGAAGGCTGTGTTGCATTCCAGTTCCTCACTGGCTCATGCGGTGTGTGCAGAAGAAGGGATACTCGTAATTACTGGGGATTTTTTTAAAAAATAGAGATAATTTGTCTTTAAGAAGAAACACGGGCATCTGCAGAATGATGACTTTGTCTCCCCGTGGTCTGCTCTTGGGTCAGAAACTTGGCCGGTACCCTGCCATGTGATTGCTGGCTTCTGGCCCTGCTCTCTCACTCTCGAAGAAAGGGCGTATGTCTCAGCCTCCTGCAGAACCACCCCGCTCTTGCCTCTTGTCGCCCCTGCTAAGGCTGAGCATGGATCTCCGTATGTTGGCACGTGAACTAAGGAATAAGCCTCTGGAAGAAAGTCAGAATCTCTCTCATGGGGAAGTCTTTCCTGCTACAGCGAGCATCCCTATGACAGTTGGGCTTAAGGAGGAAGGGGGGGAGCTTGGATGACCAGGGTTGCACCAGCCCGCAAACAGAGCAGCCACGCCATGTAACAAAGCATCCGACCCTCCGTGACTTGAGACAAAGGCTATTTCTTCTCATGACCAGGGCTCTGCGGGTTCACCTCGCTACAGCTGATCTGGGCTACCCTCATTCTGGGGCGGGCGAGCGGGGCATTCTTTAGGCTCCTGAATAGACTTGGGTCTTTTCCTCAGCTTTCTGCAGAGGCCATATCTGAAGTGACGCCTCTGCCTGGTGCATAACCTTCTTGGGGGATCCCAGGAATGAAAGCTTGCCCAACTCCAGGGCACAAGGACGTGGCAAGCCTCCGGAGGCATTGCATCAAGAATAGCTCATTAGCCCAGACAGGTCACATGGTCCACCCATGTGGACCACCATGGTGCACCTCCCTCCCAAGGGCAGGGAGGGAGCAGGGCCTGGCCATGGGGCTCTGGGGATGGGGGAGGGGCTGTGGTGCCTGGGAAAGGGCTTTAGGGTGGGGTGGAGGGGCTGTGGTGCCTGGGCAAGGGCTGGGGGGAAGGGCTGTGGGGTGGGGGGAGGGGCTGAGGGCCTGGGAAGGGCATGGGGCCAGGGGTGGGGCTTTGGTGCCTGGGAAGGGCTCTGGGGATGGGGGAGGGGCTGTGGTGCCTGGGAAAAGGGCTGTGGGGTGGGGGGGAGGGGCTGTGGTGCCTGGGCAAGGGCTGGGGGGAGGGGCTGTGGGGTGGGGGGATGGGGCTGGGGGTCTTGGGAGGGGCATGGGGCTGGGGGAAGGCTGAGAAATAAGATCTAGAATGAGGCAGTGAATCCTCCAAACTGGAGATTCAGTCTGTCCCAGAGGAAACCATGGGGTCGTTGGGTGGGGTAGGGGGAGCAGAGAAACGCAGGAGAAGCAGAGGGGACACACGGAGTGGGCAACAGGTGGAATGTGCATGGGGAGGGAAAGGGCAAATATCTCCCAGATCCCCCAAGTCCGGGTTTCTGCCCCAGAAAGGTGAGAGCCACAGGTGTAGGTGGGGCGTTCCTGAGGGACACATTCCACATGTTGCCAAGATCCTCCGAGACGGAAAGGTCCCAGCAGCACCTGCCTTCCCCTGCAGAGAAGCTGTGACCCCTAGTTTCCCCACAGTCAGTCGGTCTGTTAGCAAATACCCCTTGGAGGTCTGGATGGCCGGCGGGCGAGCAGACCTGCACCAGCGTGGGTCTCCTTCCCACCACCCTTGGCTGCCACCCGGCCTCTGTTCCCCGGGCCCCGCTTTTCTGACAGTCTCTTGCCCAGTCACCAAATTGACTTCCCTGTTAGGGAGCAACCAGGTTGCCACTCCTTCAGGAGACTTCCCCTTCCCTGGGATTCTGCTTTGTGGCTCTCATTAGCATTTCCCTCCTGTGCCCCTGAACATTTCTCTTCAGTGTCTCTTCCTGGCACATTCGAACATTCAAGGAGGGGAATGTCAGCAGCAGAGGTGGAGAGAATCACTGAACAGTAAATGCTCCAAAACCTTTTGCCTTGGAAGCGCCGGGAGCCATCTGCTGTGGGGTTGACTGTGGGGCCTGTGCCCCATGTGAGCAGTGACCCCAGTGACAGCCCCCCCAGGCCCCCCCCCGCCCCCGCCTCCTCTGATTAGCAGCATTGGCTGAGTCCTTTGCATTGCCCTTCTGGGCTCCTGGGGGCAGGCCTGCAGCCAAGGGAGCTGGACCACCCAGGGCCTGGCAGGGGGCAGGTTGCTGTCCTACCATACCGTAGGAGGGGAAGGGGGCTCAGGTTTCACCTACAAATTTCAACACCTGCTTCTTCCACAATCAGGGACCTTCCACCTGCCTTTCTGCACGCTCCCGCACTACCCCCTGCACTCCGCTAAATCTGCCCCCGTGCTAGTCTGAGCTCCTGCCCACCCTCTTCCTGCCTCTCCATCACGTGTAAATGCCACCTCCTCCATAAAGCCCTCCCTGATTCCCTGGCAGGAGTCACCCACACTGCCTCTCTTCTGGGGCTTTCATAACAGTGTAACTTATCTCCTTCCCCACCTGACTGTGCTTCCTGGCCATGGGGAATTTGCCTCAAACTTTGCTTTCCTCCAGTACCTAACTAATGATTCCAGTGGAGTAGGTCCTCAGTAAATAGCTGAGAATTCATCAAATTGGGGTGGGAGTGGCAATCGGAGAAGCGACCTGATATGTACTTAAGAGCTCCCGTCCCCGGCTTGTTGCTTTGGAAAAGAGAGTGAAATCGGTTTTTTATTGAATCTGCTCTTTGCAGTGATTTTGTGCTCTTTGTTGGGCCAATTTCAGTTTTGAAGATGAATTATGACAGGCGGGTACCCGCGTGCCTGCATTACCGTGTGCTGACTGTGTCAGTTAGTGGCCGGCATCTAGGAGGGGAGTTTGTTGATGTTTCCATTAGAAAACAAAAAAGAAAGAAACATTAGGATCCATAAAAAACAACGAGCAATGATATTTTCCTTTTTATTGGTTCTTTTAAAACATTCGCTGATAATTTCCCCCATGCCTAATAGGCACATGCTTGTGTCTTTAGGTAAATCCAAAATTTGCAGAAACGCATTCTTATGATTGTTCAGCTTCCTCCCATCGTGAAGCCCAAATGAACAACTTCCCAAGGCAGCAGGCGTGGGTCTCCTGGAGGGCATTGACCCGGCCAAACGGGTCACCCGGGACAGAAGGACTCACCTGAGAGTGAGCACTGACTGTCCAGCTGTCCTCCAGCCAAGGGGGTTTAAACCTGAGAGCATTAAAGGCAGCACAGATGGGGGAACAAAGCCTGGGCTCTGGAGGGAGGGGCCTCCGCAGCCTTCAGGATGCCCACAAGACCCACCCTCCTGTCTGTATTGTGGAGCTGGACAGACCTCTGAGTAGGTGCCGGTGTGTGTGACTTTGATCATGTGTGTGTGAGCGTGAACATGCACATACCCGTGTGTTTGTGTCTGTGTGTTAGTGCATGGGGACATGTGTGTACATGTACACGTGTATCTCCAAGTGAGCATGTGGGTCGTGTGTGTACGTATGTGATCATGTGTGTCTGCCTGTGAGTGTGATCGTCTCTGCATGTGAATGAGTGTATACGTGTCCATAGCTCATGCAACAGAGTTCAGCTCCCAGCCACCTAGTGAACAGAGAAGCAGTTTGCAGAGTCCAGGGTGGGGTGACTTTGAGGGTGATACATGCTGGCTCAGGGTCACTGATAAGGATCTAAAGTTGCCTCTGGGGGGTGCCTGGGTGTCTCAGTCTGTTCAGTGTCCAGCTCTTGATTTTGGCTCAGGTCATGATCTCGGGGTCGTTGGATTGAGCTCTGCATTGGGCTCCACGCTCAATGGAGTCTGCTTGAGATTCCTTCTCTCCCTCTGCCCCCTCTGCATGCACTCTTTTTTTTTTTTTTTTAGAAAATTTACTTTATTGAAATTACATATATATAATATGTCCCATGATATAAAATTCTAGATAGTAGATTTTAAAAAGCATACTGGAAAATATAAGTATCCATTTTCCTATGTATATCTTTTGTGCACTTAGAGATTTTTTCTAGGTTTACATTTTTCTTTATTTTACAATCTGATTCTTACTTGTAGTAAAAACAAATATCATAGACAGGTATACAGCAAAAAGTAATTCCCTTCTATCCATCTCTTTCTCAGATATTGGTAAAATCCTTTCAAACTTTCAAGCACACAAATATATTTTTGTTTTTTACATTCATGGTTTCACATTTATACATGTTGTTCTGTCACTTAATTTTTTCACTGAATGCTGTAATGGAAATCTTTCATGATAGTACAGATAGAGCTACTTAAAAAAAAATAGTTGTATTGCAGTCCTTTATATATCAATAACTATTTAGCTAGTTCCCTCATGAAAACTATTTAAGGTGCTTCCAATATTTTACTAATAAAAGCAATACAGCAATGAACATGCTGGCAGCTTATTTAGAGAAAAGCACTTATTGTATTTACCTGCATATCTTTACACCCCTCTCTTCCTTTTAAAAGATTTTTTTAAAGGACAAGTGAAGTATTAAAAGCAACTAATGGAATATGTAGATACTGTGTGAGTTCAAAGGGGAAAAAAATCAGGGTTTTAGCAAAACAATTTTATTAAGTTACTTGTGTCAACAAACCAGAAAGCCATGTAAAACTAATTTTTTTTAAAGATTATGTCTGAGCTTGGGCAGATGGAAAGTTATCTAGATTGACTGCTCACTCCCTGTGGAATTTTTTGAGGATTCCACTTTATTTCTTAAAACCGTCCATGCTCAGAACTATGTGGTGTAGCTCAGTTCACTTGAAACTATCAGGCTTGTTTGGCAGCAGGTGATGGGCATTTTAAAAATTTAAGATGTTTTCTAACAAGATGCCATCAGCCACAAGGAAGAACCTGGGTTGGTGGGCAGGAGGGCTTTGTTTTGACAAGCCCCAAACTCCATGTACAATAAATACAGGACATGGCTTCATTAGCATATGGTCTTAGGACAGCTGCCCTTTATTTTATACTCGTGACCTTGTACTTTTGAACAGTTGGTGGGTGTTTTCCTTGAATACTTGGTTTTGATGATACTGTTCTAGGCTCTCGTCTAGTTAGGCAATTCTGTGTTCTTCTTGACCTCATAAAAGGATATGACAACTATAAAGTGGTTACACTGTTGTTCAGATTCAGTAAATATTTCAATTAGGGGAGTAAATAATTTTAGACTGGGAGTGTAGCTAACTCTTGCTTTGGGAGTGTGCTCCTTAGTGGAGTGGATCTTGGATGAGGGGTTTTACAAGGAGTGTGTAATGGATATCTGGGCTATCCAAAAAAAGCAAAGGAAATTTCTAAAGTTTTTCTTGCAGCAATGCACTGAAACAGAGGAGGGGTGCAGTTAGGATGCTTGCCTTTCTTATCCGCTGGTGAATTTCGAAGGTATCAGGCTTCCTACTGCTTCTGGCACCTGTTTTCAAGTGTCCCTTTTAAGGATTCAACAAAGTAGTAGAGAGCTCCACCTGACTCTTGTTATCTTCCATTTATTCAACACAGATAATGGGCGGTACCCGCAGAATGTTCTGATCTACTAATAATTGTGTTGTCCTTGATGGGTGTGCTACCCTGATAGATTGGGAATTTCTAGTTTATGGCATAATTTCTCCTTAATTTTGTCTCAGGCCTTGATAAAACTTAGCTAAAAACATATGAGTGAGTTTTTCTCCGCCAAAAATTCCATGCTGCTGGGCCAGGCACAGCCTACTCTGTTTACCGGCAAGACTATGGTCGATGTAGGACTCCCATTCCTTCTGGTTGACCTACAAGACCCAAGACTAATGTATAACCTCCTCGTTC